>NW_028301553.1:20435000-20465000 GCF_042242905.1 Orbicella faveolata
GTACCCAAATTCGACTATTTCCTTTGTCTGCTGTCTGAAACATAGTATTAAAGTTTCTGTCAATGAAATTGGAAAAGTACGTACCAGTCATTTTCTCGTAGGGCTCACAAATAATCACACCTTTTCCGTAACTGATGGCCACCATGAGTTTTAACACTTTGCCGCCAGTTCCCTCTTTTCGTCCCTTGGATGTACAACCCAAGGCAAGTCCCTCTGATATCTTTCTCCATGTCCTCCCCTTTGTTGCGCGAGCTTGTTCACAGGGATTTGATTTGTGGGCAAATCCAGTTCCGTCCAAAAAGAACGATAAATGCTCAGTCCAAAAATTCTCAGCTAAATCTTTCTTGCACCATTTAGCAAAAGACAACCTTGTTTTCAGATCCTCTCTCTTTAGGAGCCCTTTCTTTCGTGCTTGTAAATAGTAATAGCCTTTATCATTTAAGAATCTGGTGACTGTCCTTACCGAGACTTCAGACTTGTCGATTCCTGCTTGTTCCATGATGCGCGCAGCAGAAAAGTTCCCTTCCTTGGCTCTTAGCGTTACAATGCTCCTGGTAATTAAACGCTTCTGTCTCTCTGTAAGCTTTCTTGGACGCCCTTTTCTTGATGCCGGCCTTAGAGGACGCTTGTTTACACCACCTTCTTGAGCGATTCTGACAACACTACTACGTGAAACGCCACAAAGATCTGCCACTTTACGCACTGAAAGTCCTCGAACACGACTTAAATAATAGACACAAGCTCTAGCATCACAATCGATTCTTCCCTTAAAGACCATTTTGTTTGAAGCAAATGTTGATTTACTATAGCTACCGGTTACGACGTATTTATAATCCTCTACTTTATCACTAAGACTTATTCTAGATTAACGTAGAAGAGTTGTTTTCAATTTCCAGAAAGAAACAGTGCGTAATTAATCCGAAATCTAATTTTAAAATACCGTGACGATCACCCTTATCTCTATCACTGGCGTCACATATTCTCTCGAAAATTCCTCGCATATCTCTTTCAGACAATCCCGGCCAAAAGTAGTTGGGACACTTGAGCTAGATCACGTATCCCCCATCCCCCCTAATCAATGTTGGAAAATATCGCGTTTTTTCCAACAAAAAGGGAAAAAATCACCCGATTATCAACATTGTAAGTGGGGGGAGGGCAGAACTCGCTTGCTGTCCCAACTTTTTTCTCCGGGATTGTAGCTACAAGGTAGACTTGACTGTAAAACCTATAAACTATATTCGTGGATAAAGATAGAGTGCTCGAAATGTTCACAACAAACACTAAAAATAACATCAGAATATTTACAAAATAACAGGTCTTTGATGTGTGCCAGAATAACAGAAAAACAAAAAAGTGAGACAAAACACCAATTTACTTAGCCTATTTTTTTTTTCAACGAGATACATTTAATTTGATTGCGTAAAAAAGGCGAATATGTGAGAACTTAGGTAACGTGCTATTTTACAGCCCCGGGATTTTTTCCCTAGAAGAATCAACCTTGATTGGCTTTATGAGATCTATTCAAATATTTTAAATGTCAGTTGACAACGGCATAGAACCCTACGAAACTACACGCTTACACAGACTTGCGAGCGATACAATAAACCGTTTCTCTGTTATCCCCCCCCTAGAATTTTGCTTCTGTGACCAAACGTTAACGTTTCTCTTCTTGCCGAACATCTAAGCTTTGCATGGCTTATTAAATATCTTGCGATCAATAAAAAATTCATGGCGAAAAGCATTTCACAACTACACGGTAAAGATACTCAAAAAGCGTTATCGGCGACATTCCGACCTAGTCTTTCGCAAATTCTCTTCGTACAAGCGTTTTCCGAAATGATAAACACCAGAGCATCTACCTTTACCTTTCTTGTCTCCAAGCAGTCTTTGCTGATTCACTGATTACTGTACAAAATCGTTTCCTCAATATGTAGCACAACATCTGACAACAAAGATTACAAAGAAACTATTTAACAATTTAAAGTTTTCGCGCCAGAATTTGCCTCTGCGGGCAAGCGTTTCCCTCTTGCTCAGCATTTAAGATTTGCATGACTTGTATAAATATGTTTCGATCAAACATTCACGGCCAAAAGTATGCTAAAAGTAGAAATACTCAAAAAGCAAGCGTTTCCAAAATAATCACCCAAACATGTACCTTCACGTTTCTTGTCTGCAAGCAGTCCTTCTCGATTCACTGATGTCTATACACAAAATCACCTGATCAATCTGTAGCACATCTGACAACGACTACACTCGAACTGTGTAAGCCTCATATTGCAGCATCACTTGTAGCCGTTGTGAAATCTCCGATTGCACCATCAGTCGTAGCCGTTGTGAAATCTCCGATGACGTAAAAGTCTTAATCTGGAACTTTCTTCGGGATATTTATGGGCATGAAGATACGAACGCTATTAACAACAGCTTTCTTTCTTAAAAGTCACGATTAAATTTAATTACTTTTTTTTTCCATGACTACAGGGCTAGAAATGAAGCCACACGAGTCACATAACTCAAGAATTATGTTATCCACGGCTATCTTTAGTACGGTGGTTATTTCCCTACCAATGACGTAATCCTTGCACGTTCTGACACGTTCTTTGCTTGGCTTGCATATATTTAATTTTCCTCCCGATCTATGATAAAGAAAACACAATAAAGAAAACAATATCCGTAACATTGTCCTTGTATTAATGTTTCAACAGCTTTTGGCGAGTAAACATCACAGGTTGCGTGACTCAAAATTTGGCCGAGAGGAAGTTTGGGTCTGGTCACCGACAAAACTAACAAGAAGATCTGGTAGATCTAATAACCGCGCTTATAAAATTTAACTGTTTTCTTAGCACTACAGTCGCAACGCAGTGCACATTCCAAAGCAGTCCTTTATGATTCTTTTCTTACCGCAGACATCACATCACTTGATCAACACAAACTCTATTATTGCAGCATCAGTCGTAGTCGTTGTGAACTCTCCGATGACGTAATGGTCTTAATCTGGAACTTTCTCCGGGATATGTACGGGCATGAAGATACGAACACTATTAACAACAGCTTTCTTTCTTAAAAGTCACAATTAAATTTAATTATTTTTCCCTTAAGTAAAGGGCTAGGTAAGAAGTCACATGAGTCACATAATTTAAGAATTGCGTTATCAACGGCTATCTTTAGCACGGTGGTTATTTCCCTACCAATGACATAATCCTTGCATGTTCTGACATGTTCTTTATTTAATTTTGCTTACGATCTATAAACTCGTTGCGATGAAACAGCCAAAGAATTTACTTTACTTGTCTCAAACCACAAGAAATACTCGCAAAATTGCAAATGAATTAATGACCGTCGCTTCTGGCGAAATAAACTTGCAAAGTAAACACGATCTTATTTGTCATGTAGCGAAAGTAAAAGCTGCAACGTCAGCGCATTTTATGGCTGACTTAATACTTTTTTTAGCGTATTTATTTTTTCCTCAGTTGGAATCCAACGCTTCAATAAAACCAAAACAAAATATATTTTACACACAAATAAAGCAGACAATATCCGTAACATTGTCCGTGTATTAATTTTTGAAAAGCTTTTGGCGAACAAACATTACAAGTTGCGTGATTCAAAATTTGGCCGAGAGGAAGTTTGAGCCTGGTTACCGACAAAACTAAAACAAGAAGATCTGTTAGATCTTATAACCACGCTTTTCAAATTTAACAGTTTGCTTAGCACTACCGTCGCAACGCAGCGCACATTTTAAAGCAGTCCTTGATCAACACAGTCTGTATTATTTTACCATCAGTCGTAGCCGTTGTGAAATCTCCGATGACGTAATGGTCTTAATCTGGAACTTTCTTCGGGATATGCATTTGCATGAACGATATGAACGATACGATAATAACACTATTAACAACACCTTTCTTGCTTAAAAGTCATGATTAAATTTAATTGGTGTTTTGCAAGAGTAAAGGGCTAGCAAAGTAGTCACACGAGTCACATAATTCAAGACTTCCGTTATCCACAGCTACGCTTAGTACGGCGCTTATTTCCCCGGCAATGACGTAATCCTTGCATGTTCTGACATGTTTTTAGCTTGGCTTGCAAATATTTAACTTTCCTTCTGATCACGAACTCGCTGCGATAAAACAGCCAAAGAATTTACTTCATTTGCCTAAAACCACAAGAAATACTCGCAAAATTTCAAATAAATTGATGACCGTCGCTTCTGCCGAAACAAACTTGCAAAGTAAACACGATCTTATTTGTCATGTAGCGAAAGTGAAAGCTGCAACGTCAGCACATTCCATGGCTGACGTAATAGCTTTTTTTTAGCGTATTTATTATTTCCCTTCGAATACCTTTTCAGCGTATTTATTATTCCCTTTGAATCCAATGCTTCGATAAAACCAAAAGACAATATATTTTACCCACAACAAAGAAAACAATATACGTAAAATTGTCCTTGTATTAATGTTTCAACAGTTTCTGGTGGAAAGACATCACAGGTTGCGTGACTCGTGACCTGCAAGACTTGCGTGATTTGGCCAACAGGGAGTTTGGGTCTGGTCACCGACAAAAAAAAATAACAAGAAGATCTTTAAGATCTTATAACCGCGCTTTTAAAATTTAACTGTTTTCTTAGCTCTACAGTCGCAATACAGGGCAGATTCCAAAGCAGTCTTTGATGATTCATTGATTACTGTAGACACATCACTTGATCAACACAAACTGTATTATTGTACCACCAGTCGTAGCCGTTGTGAAATCTCCGATGACGTAAAATTCTTAATCTGGAACTTTCATCGGGATATGTATGGGCATGAAGATACAAACACTATTAACAACAGCTTTCTTTCTTAAAAGTAACGATTAAATCTAATTGTTTTTTTCCCTTGAGTAAAGGGCTAGCAAAGAAGTGACATGAGTCACATAATTCAAGAATTGCGTCATCCACGGCTATCTTTAGTACGGTGGTTATTTCCCTACCAATAACGTAGTCCTTGCATGTTCTGACATGTTGTTTGCTTGGCTTGCAAATATTTAATTTTCCTTCCGATGCATGAACTTGCTGCGATGAAACAGCCAAAGAATTTACTTCATTTGCCTAAAACCACAAGAAATACCCGCAAAACTGCGAATAAATTATTGACCGTCGCTTCTCGCGATATAAACTTGCAAAGTAAACACGATCTTATTTGTCACGTAGTGAAAGTGAAAGCTGCAACGTCAACGCATGCCATGGCCGAGGTAATAGCTTTTTTTTTGGCGTATTTCTTATTTCCTTGGAATCCAACGCTTCGATAAAACCCAAAGCAATTTAGTTTATACGCAAGAAGGAAAACAATATCCGCAACATTGTCCTTGTGTTAATGTTTTAACAGCTGTTGGCGAGTAAACATCACAGGTTGCGTGACTCAAAATTTGGCCGAGTAGAAGCGTGGGTCTGGTCACCGACAAAACTAAAAAAAACAAGAAGATCTGTTAGATCTTATAACCGCGCTTTTAAAATTTAACTGTTTTCTTAGTATTACAGTCGCAACGCAGTGCATATTCCAAAGCAATCTTTGATGATTCATTGATTACTGTAGACATCACAGCACTTGATCAACATAAACTCTATTATCGCACCATCAGTCGTAGCCGTTGTGACATCTCCGATGACGTAATAGTCTTAATCTGGAACTTTCTTCGGGATATGTATGGGCATGAAGATACGAACACTATTACAAACCGCTTTCTTTCTTTAAAGTCACGATTAAATTTAATTGTTTTTTTCCCTTGAGTTAAGGGTTAGCAAAGAAGTCACACGAGTCACATAATTCAAGAATTGCGTTATCTACGGCTATCTTTAGTACGGTGGTTATTTCCCTATCAATGACGTAATCTTTGCACGTTCTGACACGTTCTTTGCTTGGCTTCCAAACATTTAATTTTCTTTCTGATCTATGAACTCGCTGCGATGAAACAGTCAAAGGATTTACTTCATTTGCCTAAAACCGCAAGAAATACTCGCAAAATTACAAATAAATTAACGACCGTCGCTTCTGCCGAAATAAACTTGCAAAGTAAACACGATCTTATTTGTCACGTAGCGAAAGTGAAAGCTGCAACGTCAGCGCATTCCATGGCTGACGTAATACCTTTTTTCAGCGTATTTATTATTCCCTTTAAATCCAACGCTTTGATAAAGCGAAAAGAAAATATATTTTACCCACAAAAAAGAACACAATATCCGTAAAATTGTTCGTGTGTTTATGTTTTAACAGCTTCTGGCGGAAAAACATCACACGTTGCGTGACTCAAAGTTTGGCCGAGCGGAGGTCTGCGTCTGGTCACCGACAAAAAAAAAAAAATAAAAAAAATAAACCACGGGTAAACCTAGAACCGCGCTCGGCCCATGGCCGCGCGGTTAACAAGAAGATCTGTTAGATCTTAAAACCGCGCTTTTAAAATTTAACTATTTTCTTAGCACTACAGTTGCAACGCAGTGAACATTCGAAAGTAATCCTTGATGATTCATTGATTACTGTAGACATCACATCACTTGATCAACACAGACTGTACTATTGCACCATCAGTCGTAGCCGTTGCGAAATCTCCGATGACGTAATAGTGTTAATCTGGAACTTTCTTTGGGATATGTATGGGCATGAAGATACGAACACTATTAACAACAGCTTTCTTTCTTAAAAGTCAAGTTTAAATTTAATATTTTCCTTGAGTAATAGGCTAGCAAAGAAGTCACACGAGTCACATAATTCAAGAATTGCGTTATCGACAGCTATCTTTAGTACGGTGGTTATTTCCCTACCAATGACGTAATCATTGCACGTCCTGACATGTTCTTTGCTTGGCTTGCAAATATTTCATTTTCCTTCCGATCTATGAACTCGCTGCGATGAAAGAGCCAAAGAATTTACTTCATTTGCCTAAAACCACAAGAAACACTCGCAAACTTGCAAATAAATTAATGACCGTCGCTTCTGGCGAAATAAACTTCCAAAGTAAACACGATCTTATTAGTCACGTAGCGAAAGTGAAAGCTGCAACGTTAACGCATTCCATGGCTGACGTAATACCTTTTTTTAGCGTATTTATTAATCCCTTTGAATCCAACGCTTCGATAAAACCAGAAGAAAATATATTTTACCCACAACAAAGGAAACAATATCCGTAAAATTATCCGTGTATTAATGTTTTAACAGCTTCTGGCGGAAAAAACATCACACGTTGCGTGACTCGGAATTTGGCCGAGCGGAGTTCTGCGTCTGGTCACCGACAAAAAAAAACAAAAAAAACAAAAAAGTAAACCTAAAACCGCGCTCGGCCCATGGCCGCGCGGTTAACAAGAAGATATGTTAGATCTGATAACCGCGCTTTTAAAAGGTAACTGTTTTCTTAGCAATACAGTCGCAACGCAGTGCACATTCCAAAGTAATCATTGATGATTCATTGATTACTGTAGACACAACATCACTTGATCACCACAAACTGTACTATTGCATCATCAGTCGTACCGTTGTGAAACCTCCGATGAGGCAATAGTCTTAATCTGGAACTTTCTTCGGGATATGCATGGGCATGAACGATATGAACGATACGATAAGAAGACTGTATTAACAACAGCTTTCTTTTTTAAAAGTCATGACTAAATTTAATCGGTGCTTTCAATGAGTAAAGGGCGAGCAAACTAGTCACACGAGTCACATAATTTAAGAATTGCGGTATCCATGGCTATCTTTAGTGCGATGGTTATTTCCCTACCAATGACGTAATTCTTTCACGTTCTGACATTCTTTGCTTTGCTTGCAAATATTTATTAATTTCCTTCCGATCTATGAACTCGCTGCGATGAAAAAGCCAAAGAATTGACTTCATTTGCTTAAGAGCAGCTTCGCCTAAATATCAACTAGACTTGGAAATAGCGAAAAAATCGAATTTCTTCAAACTCGCCCAGAATGAAGCCCTACGGGCACTAGTTACAAAAATATCGTTTTAAGTTCGATAAATCAAAAATTATTTTTTCCTCAATTTTTTCGTGTCGATGCCCCAAATCGGCCAAAATCCATCGAAAATGAGCGGCATATTCAGAGGCTCGTAAACTCAAAAGCAAAAATCTTAATTACAAACTGATTGCACGTCGTGTTTGTACTTCTTTTTTTTGTCTATTTGGAGCTAAATAGATCGTGATTTGATCAGCACTTAAATATTTGACGAATTTTTTAAGGTAACGACCCAAGACAGCCTTACAAGAGGTCTACATTTAGCCTATTTTCAAATGCTAAAAAGGCGTTCTGGTATACGGCTTTTCCCAAAAAGACGACTAGTTTGGTCTGAAAGAAAATTGTTTCTTCTTCAAATTAGTGAAATAAAACTTTTTGGGTAAATAAAATCGCGAGCGCTGAGATAGCGAACTAAATGCAGCACTTCTTCCTGAAAACGTGACCTTTGACCCGAGCGTAGCGAAACCAATTACTGCAAGAAAACCCGGAAGAAAAGCAAACGCTTCGTTATTTTGAGACAATTTCTAGTGATATCTCTCCGAAACCATGATTGCAAGAAACTATTTCCAGATATGAAATCTTGCAGGGTCAAAGAAGGAGCTTAAGAGCGCATTTTGACACAATAACTTTGTTTGCTGAGAATTGAATTGCAGTCAATTCCAGTGAAATTTGCAAACTTGACGTATGTTAGCCGATACTTACCTGAATGTTTATATTTATAGAAGAGTCGTCTTCTTGGATTAACCCTCAAAAGAAGCTGGATCCAGATTTGGAAACTTCTAAAAGAAGAAACGTTTAATGTTCCGTGACCTGCCTCCTGCTATAAATTAGCTTAAATTCCATGCACATGCCGACCGCATGTTTGTCGTAAAACTCACTTAACTCCTCTGACAGTTTCCATGGGCAACCCCAAAATAAACAATCCCCAAAAATGTAAAGTGAAATTGGTTGTCTTCATGAACAGTTAGAAGGTAGAGTCAAGTTCCATTACCTTTTAAAAGTGCTTGATTCTACTTTGTTCATTCAGTAGTTACTGTCACGTTCGAATACTGCGTAGTATCGGTCACGCCAAAAAACTGCAGACCGTGCAGACTGAGTAAGTTTCCCATACAAAGTCTTGTACGCGTTTGTCTATTGAATTAAAAGTCAAATACTGCGCTTGTGCAGCCTGTGGATAAATGACAAACTTTCAGATATATTTAACACTATTCTGTAACTAGACCCAAAAAAAGGAGTCACAGTGAAAAGCTCAAACAAGTGTCTACTGTCTGCACGGTCTGCACTGTTTTGGCGTGACCGATTCGCGGCATTCGAACGTGAGAGTAGTGAACAAAGTCGACGCAAACAAATAAAATCGAGCACTTTTTAAAGGTAATGGAACTTGACTCTAGCTTCTAACTGTTCATGAAGACAGCCAATTTCACTTTACATTCTCGGGGATTGTTTATTTTGGGGTTGCCCATGGAAACTGTCGGTGGAGTTCAGTTGGTTTTACGACAAACATGCGGTTGGCATGTGCATGGAATTTATAGCATCGGGCAAGTCACGGAATATTAGACATTTCTTCTTTTAGGGGTTTCCAAATCTGGATCCAGCTTCTTTTGAAGGTTAATCCTAGAAGACGACCATTCTATAAATATAAATATTCAGGTAAGTATCGGCTAACATACGTCAAGTTTGCAAATTTCACTGGAATTCGTTAACGGTCATTGACTTCAATTCTCAGCAACCAAAGTTATTGTGTCAAAATGCGCCCTTTAGTTCCTTCTTTGACCCTGTAAGATTTCATATCTGGAAATAGTTTCTTGCAATCATGGTTTCGGAGAGATATCACTAGAAATTGTTTCAAAATAACGAAGCGTTTGCTTTTCTTCCGGGTTTTCTTGCAGTAATTGGGTTCGTTACGCTCGGGTCAAAGGTCACGTTTTCAGGAAGAAGTGCTGCATTTAGTTCGCTATCTCAGCGCTCGCGATTTTATTTACCCAAAAATTTTATTTCACTAATTTGAAGAAGAAACAATTTTCTTTCAGACCAAACTAGTCGTTTTGGGAAAAGCCATGTACCAGAACGCCTTTTTAGCGTTTGAAAATAGGCTAAATGTAGACCTCTTGTAAAGCTGTCTTGGGTCGTTAATTTAGAAAATTCGTCAAATATTTAAGTTCTAATGAAATCACGATCTATTTAGCTCCAAATGGACAAAAAAAGGAAGTACAAATACGACGTGCAATCAGTTTGTAATTAAGATTTTTGCTTTTGAGTTTACGAGCCTCTGAATATGCCGCTCATTTTCGATGGATTTTGGCCGATTTGGGGCATCGAAACGAAAAAATTGCGGAAAAATTTTTTTTGATTTATCGAACTTAAAACAATATTTTTGTAACTAGTGCCCGTAGGGCTTCATTCTGGGCGAGTTTGAAGAAATTCGATTTTTTCGCTATTTCCAAGTCTAGTTGATATTTAGGCGAAGCTGCTCTTAAAACCACAAGAAATACTTGCAAAATTGCAAATAAGTTAATGACCGTCGCTTCTGGCGAAATAAACTTGAAAAGTAAACACGATCTTATTTGTCACGTAGCGAAAGTGAAAGCTGCAACGTCAACGCATTCCATGGCTGGCGTAATACCTTTTTTAGCGTATTTATTATTCCCTTTAAATCCAAAATCTCGATAAAACCAAAAGAAATATAGTTTACCCACAACAAAGGAAAAAATATCCGTAAAATTGTCCGTGTATTAATGTTTTAACAGCTTCTGGCGTAAAAACATCAGACGTTGCGTGACTCAAAATTTGGCCGAGAGGAAGTTTGGGTCTGGTCACCGACAAAACTGAAAAAAACAAGAAGATCTGTTAGATCTTATAACCGCGCTTTTAAAAGTTAACTGTTTTCTTAGCAATACAGTCGCAACGCAGTGCACATTCCAAAGTAATCCTTGATAATTCATTGATTACTGTAGACACCACATCACTTGATCAACACAAACTGTATTATTGCACTATCAGTCGTAGCCGTTTTGAAATCTCCGATGATGTAATAGTCTTAATCTGGAACTTTCTTCGGGATATGTATGGGCATGAACGATATGAACGACAAGATAATAACACTGTTAACAACAGCTTTCTTTTTTAAAAGTCATGATTAAATTTAATTGGTATTTTCTACGAGTAAAGGGCTAGCAAAGTAGTCACACGAGTCACATAATTCAAGACTTCCGTTATCCACGTCTATCTTTAGTACGGTGGTTATTTCCCTTCCAATGACGTAATCCTTGCACGTTATGAGATGTTCTTTGCTTGACTCGCAAATATTTAATTTTCCTTCTGATCACCGAACTCGCTCCTATGAAACAGCCAAAGAATTTATTACATTTTTCAGAACCACAAGAAATAATCGCAAAACTGCAAATAAATTAATGATCGTCGCTTCTGGCGAAATAAACTTGCAAAGTAGACACGATCTTATTTGCCACGTAGCGAAAGTGAAAGCTGCAACCTCAGCGCATTCCATGGCTGACGTAATACTTTGTTTACACGTATTTATTGTTTCCTTGGAATCCAACACTTCGATAAAACCAAAAGAAAATATACTTTACCCACAACAGAGAAAAAATATCTGTAAAATTGTCCGTGTATTAATGTTTCAACAGCTTTTGGCGAACAAACATCACACGTTGCGTGAGTAAAAATTTGGCCGAGAGGGAGTTTGGGTCTGGTCACCGACAAAAAAATAATAACAAGAAGATCTGTTAGATCTTATAACCGCGCTTTTAAAATTTAACTGTTTGCTAACCACTACGGTCACAACGCAGTGCACATTCCAAAGCAGTCCTTGATGATTCTTTTGTTACTGCAGACATCACATCACTTGATCAACACAAACTCTATTATTGCACCATCAGTCATAGCCGTTGTGAAATCTCCGATGACGTAATGGTCTTAATCTAGAACTTTCTTCGGGATATGTATGGGCAAGAACGATATGAACGATACCATAATAACTCTATTAACAACAGCTTTCCTTCTTAAAAGTCATGATTAAATTTAATTCGTGTTTTCCACGAGTAAAGGGCTAGAAAAGTAGTCACACGAGTCACATCAGTAATTCAAGACTTCCGTTATCCACGGCTACCTTTAGTACGGTGGTTATTTCCCTACCAATGACGTAATCCTTGCATGTTCTGACATGTTCTTTGCTCGGCTGGTAAATGTTTAATTTTCCTTCTGATCACCGAACCCGCTGCGATGAAACAGCCAAGGAATTTACCTTATTTGCCTAAATCCACAAGAAATACTCGCAAAATTGCAAATAAATTGATGACCGTCGCTTCTGCCGAAATAAACTTGCAAAGTAAACACGACCTTATTCGTCACGTAACGAAAGTGAAAGCTGCAACGTCATTGCATTCCACGGCTGACGTAATACCTTTTTTTAGCGTATTTATTATTTCCCTTCGAATCCAACGCTTCGATAAAACGAAAAGAAAATATATTTTACCCAAAGTAAAGAAAACAATATCCGTAACATTGTCCTTGTATTAATGTTTCAACAGCTTTTGGCGAGTAAACATCGCAGGTTGCGTCATTCAAAATCTGGCCGAGTGGAAGCTTGGGTCTGGTCACCGACAAAACTGAAAAAAAAAACAAGATCTGTTAGATCTTATAACCGCGCTTTTAAAACTTAACTGTTTGCTTAGCACTATCGTCGCAACACAGTGCACATTCCAAAGCAGTCCTTGATGATTCTTTTGTTACTGTAGACATCACCAACCTCGTTCCCAGGGTCTTATATTACCGCCCTCTGGAGTGAGCGTCGAGAGACCCTGGTTGGGTCTGGTCACTTGTTACTTTGACAATGAGAACATCAGGGAGGGGTCCTCTGTAATTAGCAATTTGTCGCGTTGAGCTTTGTCGAATTCAAAGTATCGCGCTACGACTGCCATTATCCACGGCGTTTATCAATACCTAGCTTTGAGGCTGAAATTTCGAATAATATCTATTCCAACGTTTACCTAAAGGTTAAGCAAGTCTGTCTCAAGGCAATTTAGTGGTCGTGATTTTCAGCGTTACCGTCTTACCCACTGGATTTATGGAAAGTCACTCATATGCACACGATCAAATTGATGCAAAAAACATAAGAATGTCTCTAGGAAAACGTATAGCTTCCTCAAAGTAAAGCTACGGCAGTCTTTGAAGAAAAGATGGACGAAGATAAATATGATATTCGTGCAACGCACTTTGCAAACAGTTCTAATAAAATAGCCGGGCCCGACGTCACATGCGGCGTCACAATATCGAATGCAAGTAAGCAATATGTTCACGGAATATCTTAATCTTTGTCCCTGGAGAGCCAGTACTTAGAGCCTTCAAACATATCTTGCAAAAGAAACGAACCTAAACAAAGTATAAGCACGGCATGGCAAATTACAGAGGGGTCAAACTCTGAGAAGCGACGTGCACTTAACAGCGGAAACCGTGCAGACCTGCGACCTCTAAAATGCTGTAACATAATCAAACGACTCTGCTCTACTTATAATTTCCATTTCTTCTTATAACATGGCATAAAAAGTGCCCCTCAGAAAAACGTGTGAAGCAAAGAGTGGTCGAGAGATCGAAAATTAAATGAGAATGTGCACAATTGACACTAATTTATTAACAACGCAATCAAAATTTTTTTTTTCTTTTTCTAGCCTCCTTTTGGTTGAAGATAAATCCAGTTAATCAGCAACGACAGCGAAATGCAGACGTATTACGCCGTAATACGTAATGTATTATTCTTCGTGCTCTGCAAAGTTCGGGGCGCCGGCTGCGCGGTGAAACTTCAATAAATCTTTTCACCCTTTCGCTCCTTTCGAAGTGACTTTGGCTTTCAGTGATCAATTAAAAGGCCCTGAATTCTCTAAAATTATTTAATCGCCGTTCAGAAGACCTACACTTCATTCTGAGGTAAACATGAGTCAAAGATCTTCGATACACAGCCTCGGTTGCGGTGTGCAATTCTCCATTCGCCTTCTTGAGGAGATTTCTACAATATGTAACGTCCTTCACTGAACCATACAATCGTCCGCGGCTTGGATTTCCGCT
This sequence comes from Orbicella faveolata, assembly GCF_042242905.1. Lineage (NCBI taxonomy): Eukaryota > Metazoa > Cnidaria > Anthozoa > Scleractinia > Merulinidae > Orbicella > Orbicella faveolata. The sequence goes on from NW_028301553.1 coordinate 20,449,061, forward strand.
ATCAGATGATGGATAAGTTTTCCTCGGCGTTTGCAGAATATTACCGCCGGACATTGCCGCAGAACATCATATCGTTCTTGGTTTACTTTGGTGACAACACATCCCGCACTCCCGTGAGCTAAGCATGTACAAAATTCCTACTAGGCCGCCCATCCCTTCAGTCAGTTAAAGGAGCTACACCACGACCCGCGCATGTGCGAAATTTGGCTCCGTTCTCATTGAGATTCAAATGCATCCGCCATCTTGAATTTATCGGAATTGTTAAATTTTGCGCGAATTTAGCCGTTCTTGGTTAAAATTATTACGTATTTTTGTCGCGTGTGTGGATTTCTTCTCGTCGATCTACTTATTTTATCGCAGAGGCAAAATTATGGACGCACAAGAGGCAAGAAAGGCTTATCGACGCACAAGAGGCAAGAAAGGCTTATTATAAGAAATTATTACGTATTTTTGTCGCGTGTGTGGATTTCTTCTCGTCAATCTACTTATTTTATCGCAGAGGCAAAATTATGGACGCACAAGAGGCAAGAAAGGCAAGAAAGTTCCTTCGACTCCATTACGTGACAGATTTGAATGTGTGAACTGTTTCGTAGTTTCTGGGAATATGCTCCAACGCAACATCCATTTTCTCTTTCTTCTGTTCTTATCCTCTATCCTCACATCTCCTGTTCGTGCGAAAGCGCTTGTTCCACGAAACAGAAAACAAATGCAAATCGTGGGTGCCCTTGCAAGATGTGGAAGTGAGTGAAAGTGTGGTTCGACAGCAAATCCGTGTCGAAAACACGGTGAGATTCCTTGTTTATGCACTTAGCTTTGATGTAACATTGTTTGTAAATAGGTATTGAAGGGTGCACGTGAATGGAACAACTAGATTTCTAGCTATTTTTGGTTCTGTTTGTGTTCAAGTCTTCATATGTACATATACTCATGTATACGGCATGTTTTTTCATTTAGGCCAAACATTTCACAAAGCATAGAGTAGTTTCGAGTTTTAGCAGTTTGAATTGTCTTTCCCTTGAGCTGAGAAGGTTTCTAGGAGAGTTTGATTTTTCTTATACAAGGTACAACAGCTTTGACATGACTCTTTTTTATCAAGGCTGGTGCAAGTACAACTTGATCTGTGGATGAAGAACACAGCCATACCAGACTGACAACAGGCCAAGTGAAGAGCGGGAGAGGATAACATAAAATAGAGATGTGAGAGTCTGCTTGTATAGAAATATATCTTTATTTATTTTTTTGTTATTATTCCAAGAACAAAAATATGCCTAAATATGGAAAAGACCACCAAAATCAAAGCTTGAACACCAATTCAAATGCATAAAGTTTAGCAAGGCAAGATTTGTTTTGTTCCTACACTTGATGTTTTATATTTCTAGGCCCACTTGGCAAAAACTCTGTGCTTGCTAGCAATCTGTCTTGAATCTTTGGCACAGTTGCAGGCTCTACCTAAAATAAATCAATTACAACACTTAATTTTGTTAGGCGAGCACAAAATACTTTACAGTACTGTACTTTGTTGGTGATTACCTCTATAATGTTCTTTTAGGAATTCATTCAAATGCTTGATGAAGCAATGTGTGCAAACTGTGTGCCAGAAGCCTGCCTAGAAGAATTGACAATTTAGATGAGACCATCAGTGAAAACGACATTTCTCAACCCACCCCTGGCACATCCACAGAGGGACAGATGACAAGTGTGGATGGAATGCCTAACCCTGCACCTCCTTCTAGCAACTCGGCAATATCATTGTGCAATTGCGGCATGTACCAAATTATGCCACAAGAAATAGACTGCGATGACAATAGCACGCATGTCTTCACGAAGGCAGCCTATTGGCAAAATGTTCTCCATAGATACGCTTATCTGGGGAAAGGAAATCAGGTGTGCCCTTCCTGTGTAGCAACAGTTATCCATTGGCAATATCCCTCACACTGGAGTTTATATGGGATTCAGGGCTGATTAAACCAAAACAAATGCAAGTATAAAGTTATTTTTCCCTGAAGAAAAGCCCACAAAGAAAGCATTTAAAGTAATAGTGGAAGAGGCAGTTGTTTTGTTAATTTAAATCACCTCCACACCTGGTTTTCATCTTTATCATTGCACATTCAGGATGGGTGTTGGTTCATTATTCTGAAATAAAATTCAAGCTCAATACATGGTTCTGAGTTGAAAATTCACCAACAACTAGTTCATGAATTTGTTGCTTTTATAAAAGGCCAATGTTTATTACTGGAAGAAAAATCAATACAGAAAAAAGATCAATAAGTTCAGGGTATAGACAGAAAAAAGATCAATAAAAACAAGGTATAGATTAGAAGAGCACACTGGGATTTTTAATGAACCAGATTTTCAAGCTACATCTCTAGGCAGGCTTGTGCAATTTTAAAAATATTTCCCTACAACTGATGGCAGTGCCAAAACCCAAAACGAAACCACTGAAATGAAACTCCTCACAACTGTTAACAGCCAACTGTAACCTGAGTGTTATTCAGGTTAACCAGATTTTTATAGGGCTAACCTGAGTGCTTTCTTGTTGTTTCATTTTGTTGGCAGAGCTGCAAATGACAGTCGGTCATCGGTCATTGGCTGACCAAAATTTGCTCATGTCCAACAAAATCTCAGCTGTGGGTGGACATGATGTCTGGACAATTTTTTATCGTAAATTACTTTACAGTAAGGGTGAATAAAGATCTGCTGTGAGTAAATCTTACTTTTTTTGGTGATGCCCAACCACAATTTGTTTTGTCTGACCAAGATGGTGTTTTAGTAGGACATATGTCCTTTCAAGAGAAAAAAATTATTTGCAGCCCTGGTTTGGTTATTTTGTTTCTGGTTTTAGTACCTGACCTATACAATTTTCCATTATTGCTCGCAATGTTTCATAATATCCAATAGTTCCAAAAGACTTTCCTTAATTCATCAAACACCCTGGACATACTGTATTTAATAACTAGTCATGGTCAGTGCAGTCACCAAATGGTAATCAATAAATTTTATTGGCTATATACATGTACTTTACTGGAGATGTAATTTATTTTAGTGTGGGGGAGAAGTAAAAATTAGCTTGATCATGTCATTGAAATGAACGAATATTGGTACACGTTGTAAAAAGTAAACACTTTGTATGTTTGAGGACAATTTGATTGGAAGCATCTACACTGTATTGGAAAAATAATTTATTTGACAGTATTGAAAGACAACTGTTCCCATGGAGATGCTCTAAAAGAGGCCATATCTTGTAAACAGGACTTCCCTATATATTTCAATAAGATGCTGATATGCCTGTAATATCAACATTGGTAGAACTCGCTGTAACATCAATATCCTCTCTGCAACAAAGACATTGAACACAACACATATTAATCTACGTTCAGTACATATATGCATAAGTGAAGCCTTGGAGCCGATGGCTCATAGCTGCCGGAGTTTATCCCGGTTTCTGTAGCATGAAGCGGCTAGGAGTATTTCTACTACCCCTGGACGGGTTGCTAGTCCATCACAGGTCACTCCCCTGAAATTTGTTAGGTTTCCCCAACAATTTGCCGGTACCCATTTATACTCCTGGGTGGAGAGAGGCACTGTTAGAGTTAAGTGTCTTGCCCAACAACACAACACTGTGTCCCTGGGCCAGCCCTTACCAAACCAAACACTATTTTAAATGTATTTAAATACTATTTTTAAAAACTGTTTTTAACCTATTTTATGAAATAGATTAAAAACAGGGCGCAAAGTGTATTTTTAACGTAGTTTTCGACTGCTTTTAATGGTGTTTAAACCTGTTTAAAACACTATTGAAACAAAATTTGAAATGTATTTTGGAAAGCTTTTAAAAATATAGTTAAAATTCCAAAACTCGAAATCCTTTGCTAAGTTTAAAAATATAATTAAAATAGTCTGTAACTACTTTAAAAATTTCTCGAAGAACACAGCATTCGGAATAAAAACAGGACACAAATCGTTTTAAAAACAGCTTTTAATCTGCAAGACTATTTTTGAACTAGTTTAAATGACAATTTTAAAAGTATTTTGTACAAAATAGGTTTAAAATAGGTGCAAAATTATATTTTTAACATATTTTTTGACTGATTTTAAAGGTGTTAAAACCTGTTTAAAACACTATTGAAATCCACTGTCTCAAAATATATTTCAATAGTACTTTAAACAGTTTAAAAATTAAAGTGGATCATATGTGAAAAAATATGTCAAATACAATATAAATATATGAAAATAGCTTTAAAATAGTCCAGAAATGGCATACAGTACTATAGTATAAAACAGCATAAAAATAGCACAAAATAGTATAAAAACAGTATGAAAATACAGTAAAAATAGTATAAAAATAGTATAAAAATAGTATAAAAATAGTATTAAAATAGTTCAAAAATAGTATCAAAACAGCATAACAATAGTGCCAAAAAAAAACTTAAACTTACATGTAACTTTGCTCTAGCTGTGAACAACACATGACATGCTAGAAGTCAGTGTAGGGCAAACTCAAGCTTGATGGGGGTGCTTGGCTCTACTTCTTTCTTTACTTGTATAATCAATGTATGTAGCTCTACACTTACTGTATCTGTATATGAAAAGCTGTAATAACAGTTGAGCCTACGATAATATTTTTTTTGTCTACTGTACATGTATAAAAGGCTAAAAGTTACTAAAGTTTTAAAAACCAAAACATTTTTGAGTGTATGGTCATCATCATTGGTGCATATTTTCTTTGTTAAGAAGAATTGTAAACAATGTAAAGGAGTCAAAGGAACATGCATGTATCAATACCAATTGAGAACTTGAGGCTAAGGGTCCATTACTTAGTATAAAACATCTTCTATATCACTCATTTTAAGGCTAAATACAGGTTATTTACTTGTACTGGTATGCTTGATTTTCCCTTAATGACAACCCTGGTCTGTACATGGGAACTATACATTGTAAATGTACATGCAGTACATGCATCAATCACTTCTAATCAAGGGAACCCTTTGGCCAATTTAGAGGGTACAACTTATTGTGTGACTTTAGTAAATTTAGTCTAGGTGATGATCATGTTGTGCAAAGGTTTTGTTCATCTTTCATCACTGAGCAATGTCTGAGGCTGCAACTAAACCATGCATCATTTATGTGGTCCATGTTACAGTTGCAAGCAAGTTGTAGGTTTGATTTTGAGTCATGGACTTGTTTTATGTACATGTACAAGTGCATGTAGCAATTAAAGCTGTACCATCTTATTGGGCCTACAGATATTCAGACTATGAGTAGTCCCGGCCTCTTTCGCTTAGTCTATTGTGTGTGATGCAAATGAAAACAGGGAGAAAAAAAAAATGTTGATTTTCTTTTGTGTCATGCATGATACATAGACTAAGGGCCTCTTCATATGAGCCTGGTAACTGGCCAAGTGCTGTGTTGCAAAAGCGAAGCTATTTTGCCTAAAAAGTTTCGTCCTGATTACCCGGGCTGGAGCATTCATATGGGAAAATTTTCATCCTGGTCACTGATATCTTGGATGCAAAAACTGAGATCTCAGTAACCCGGCCAGCCTGGCTTCTCATACATATATGAACACATCAAAATTTTTACGCAGGAAAGAGTGGCAAGGTGAGATCTCAGAAAATGAGCCAGGCTGGTTGAATACTCGTAGTCTTAGCAAGTAGGGCAGGGAAAAACCCACATCCCATTGCCTGGGGCAAGTAAATTTTGCTCTTGGGCAAGTGAAAATGGAAGTTTGGAGGTCTGGTCAGGTGGGCAAGTGAAATTAGCCTCAGTACATATAATCTTGTGAATGATAATTTCCAATCAAAGCCTGTTTCAAAACTTAAGACTGCAAGATGAGCAAAACAGTGAGTTGAAAGCATGGATTAATTTAAAATCCAAGGATACTTTGTGTCTGACACAACAATTGTGTCACTGTTGGTAGTTTCTTTCACCTAGTTTCATAGTGCCAGTAAACTCATTTTGTTATAGTCTATCACTGAATATAGACAGCAACTAGTAAATGATGTAGTTGATAGGGCATGAACCCTACGTGCCCATTGGGCATTAGTAATATTTTAGTGCAGCCAACTGAAAATTAAAATGAAATGGCCCACTGGGCAGCTAGATTTCATTTTTTTTTTTTCCTGCCCTGGCAAGATGAAGCTTAAAAAACGAAAACCACTTGCAGTAAGTTATAGGGAACCCAAGCTGTCACAAGTCAAGGTCATGTGCAACTTGAGGTAAAGTTATACAAAAACTACAGTATTCCATCATGAAAGATATAATTAATGCATACCATGTTCCCCTTGAAATAAACTTTGTAGCCGCAGTGTACATGTATGTAATATATGATTGACAATATTATTATTTACAAGTTAACAAAAATTATCCCATCAAGTTGTAAGGTTCATTCATTTCCAACAAGAAACAACTGTACTTTCACTGATGTGGCATGACTGTAGTAGCTACATATAGCTTCCTTTCTAACCCTAAATTTAGTTATTTCCTCCTTTAAAAATTTACCGACGATTGCAGAATTGCAGCAATAACTTTGTAACCGCAAGGCAGTTGAAAGACCCCTATCAGACTCACAGAGACTTTGGCCCTGACAGGGTAGCACCACTCTCCATCTCCTGTTTCTCAAAGCTGAAAATAAAAACAAATTATTTACTGCATTGTTTAGTTATTGCAGGGTTTAATATTTTTGCCTCCATGTTTTGTTACCATGTTAAGTCTATAAAGTTGCATTTCCACTTGAAGAAAACCAAACTGTTTGATTCAACTTCCACAGCTCGCACTTTAATTTCCCTACGAAGAGATCGATCAGTTTATGCCATGTCAAGATAGTAAAATGATCACAATGGATGAGTAATTTACGGCTGCACAAAAATGGCATACACAGTTGCAAACATGTAACTGTCATATAACTGATCATACATGTATATAAAACAGTACCTAATTATGTAGACTGGACAAAGAACAATTCAAAATTCAGATCTATGTTTCATAGGCAATCATCTTATTCGATAAAACAGCTGATGTCAGTGGTTACATGCATGTTACATGCATCTTTTCGAATGAAAGACACACCAAGACAGAAGATGGTCGGCTTACCTCCATTTCGTTGAGACATTACCGAGTTGAAGTCTATCAGAAAGACAAATCATGGTCGCTGCACCCACGAGTCATATGATTCGGTTCGGTCCCTTAAGCTTTCGTCCAGTAAAAGGTAAAAAGACAAACAAATGAACTGTTGCACTGGTTTTAAACGACTGGAACGAAACCTCCGTTTTACACAGCAATTTTGAAATGAAAACAAGTCACGTGGTCACTCACATGATCTTTCATGCAATCACAGCTGACCAAAATGTTCGCATCAGAGTATTGCACCGGTGGGTCAGCGGAAAATCGACCGGAAAATCCGTTTGCGCCAAAAGTTACGACCGCCAAAACGAAGCAAGAGGATTGCATCGATCGCCACATTGGATATAGTTCTTAGCCCAGGATTTTTAACGGTACGGTATCTGTTTATTTTATCTGCTTAAACTCCATTTTTTTGTTTACAGCCCTAGTAACTTTTTCAAGCATATTTTCAGGTATTTTACATTGAGACATACGCGGGTAATGCTTGGCGTCTTCTTGTTTGGATGCGCCAAATGTTTATTCATAAAAGAAGCTTTCTCTTAGATGCATGGCTTTGCTCCAGACGTAACTAATCACGTACCAAATCGAACGTTCGATTAAACGAACTTTATCGAAATCAATCGAACTTAATCGAACGATTGGGTCCGAACGCTCGAAGAACAAAATTGGGACATTCGAATGAATGAAATCGCACTTTGTTGTCGTGCGAGAATGTGTTGTACACATATTCATGTATTGACTAATTGCATGCTATAACACATGAAATCCAAGCTTGAATCAAGCCTGCCATGAACAGTCGAATCCTTGCATTTTGGTTGCGACGTTAGGTGTCACTCAACCTGTATTCGCCCTATTGTTTCTATCGTTAATTTTACTTTAATTATTTTCATTCTTCTATATTATGGATGTAGATTTCTTGGCAAAAATGATATTCACACAAAGGGGCTCTGGAAAATGGTTGAAGGGCCTAGTGTTAGGGACTTCTCCCCATGCACATGTTAGTTTTGATCTTCAGTGGGGGATAGACAAGCATTCAGTGTAGTTCAAATTCACCAAATTTTTGATTAGATGAATGCACTACATTTATGTGGCAGGTTGATATATTTCCAAAAAATATGGCTAAGCACAACAAAGGTTCAGGAAGAAGAAATTACCTGGCAAGAAGAAGAAAAAATAATGAAAGACAAGAGGACGAAGTAATAGGAGAAGGATGAAAACACAGAAAAGTACATGTAGCTGTAGTATTTCATTCTTTGCAAGAAACTGAGGCAGATGAAACAATTAAGTTGGGAAAGATTTGCGGAATCAGTGTGATTTACCACCAAGGCGTTTTTATGTGGTCCAATGAGGGTTCTTTATTCGCTTTTGCTTGTAACATTTTCAAGAAACAGAGAAAATTTAACCAGTTACAGAATAACCCACTAGGACATGAATGAATGGGTAAGTGGATAATGCAGTTGATTCATGTACATAATTAATAATGAAATGTTCCAAGTCCTGGTTCTGTAGTTGTTGTTCGTGAGATCTTGAAGCTTGTGCTCTAGTTTGCAAGATGGCATCCAAGCAAATGCGCAAAGGCCTCTAGGTGTTCTGAAATGTTATTGTTGACAACTGAAAAATAAATCTTTTTATCATTCGATGCATTTTGTCTTCCTTTTCATTGGCTGAGAGCCCACCAAATGACCTGTAAATAACTGCCTACAAATAATGATCTGCTCATGCGTAGTGCCATGTAAATGTGTTTGCTGCAAATAATATTGAATTTTCCTCTCATGCGTAATTGAAACCAAGCTCTCAGGTGAAATAATTTAAATGGCAGATCGCTTCCCTGAGCTGTCAGAGTGATTTAAATGTGAAACCAAACTGGGTGGTCACAGATCAATTATTTGCCTCAGCCTTCAGCTTCGGCAAATAATTGATCTGCTTGCCACTGACAAATCATGATATTTTGCTCAACCTCATCCAATAATAATTATTATTCACAGTTATTGTGAATTTGATACATATATTTGTTTGGTTTTAAAACCAAAGGAACCGGTGCTTTTTGCCAGCTTGCTGTGATGTTAGTAGTGAATGCCTCTTGTTAACAGATCAGAGCACAGACTCTTATAATATTAGCCTGGTCACAACATCTGTCATTGAAACCAACCACTAAATTCAACATAAGTCTGCTCATAACAGACTGGAACAACAACTTTTATCATTAACAACTGTTTAGACAAAAAAAAAATGGATTTCCTACATTGTTAACAATAATGACTAAACTGTTAAATGACTGTCAAATCTGGGAAACTGTAACTGCTCATATGGGAAACAAGAAAAAAAGGATTGTTTGAAAGAACCAAAAAAAAAAAAGGAATTTGGTTGTGAGATCTTGATTTTGGTGTAGTTTGTGAGTGACAGCACTTTTGCAAGATCTTGAAGCATGTATACCATGATGAGTGACCACAATAAGTAACTGGCTGATTACTACAAGCAATTTTCTTTTTCATATTCAGTGGTTGTCATTTCTTGTGATTTGTTTTGAGATCTTTCACGTGCACACTGTGAGTGGAACACTTTTTGCCAAAATTACATGTATGTAAATTATGTAATCTTGAAGCATGTACATGATGACTGACCACAATCAATAATTTGCTAATTACTGCAAACTAGTTACATGTACCTTGAAATTTTCATTTTAATATTGAGTAGATGTGATTTTTTGTGATTTGACTGTGAGATCTTAATTCTGGTCTACTTTGTGAGTGATGGCATGTTTTGCCATTAGGAGTGGCCCCAATCAATAATAAGTAATGTCAACCAATTACTTGGATCCATTTTCCTCGAGTTATTAGTTGTTGCTTTCAGAGATTTAATTGCTTCTGGTAAATTTTTAAAGTGATGACACTTTTGATAGAACTTATATATTGTGCATGTACATGCAGCCTAGCACACTCTCTCAGCCTGAACCTCACTTGTGAACAAACATGGCATCTGTGACCATGTCCTTTTAGAGAAGACCGGGATTTACTTTAACGCCTATCGATAAACTCCTCTGAGAAGTCCTGGAGTTGTTCAGTCTTTGCCTGCCATTTTGGTTGTAAACAGTGCTTGATACTTCGAGAAAAAAGAAAGACAGGAATACATGTACATGTAGGGCGGCAAGAGAGTGCTTTTTTGCGAAAAGGTTTGTTTGTCCACAGATTCATGTTTTTGGCTTGGCTAAATTATTGATTAATTTTGATATTGAGAGAGTCTTAAAAGCTTACATGTACACACTAAAAGTGTAAGTTTTTTGTTTTCCTAATTTTGCATTTGTTTAGGTGATGTCTATGCCAAATATTTTGTTATAATATGTGAGTTTATCTATTTAATTCCAATAGAGTAATGTTTATAATACAGATTCCTAAACACTATTCACACTGCACTCTAAGTTTTATATTTGATGTTGGAAGAGACTCTTACATTTACATGTAGGTCCTAGTTTTTGGGGCACCCAAATTTAAATTCCTTATGCGTGACCACTTCGCACAGAGCCAGTGCCAGAATGACAGCCACCGCTGAGAGCTATGAAAGAGCCAGTTCCTAAGCCAGAACCTGAGCATGTGCCTGTGTCCATTTGGTCACCAAACAGACTGTAATGTCTGCTCACCTGTGATCTCTTCTATACCAAAACTGGAATTTATGGTACTGGTATTATGTCACCAAATGATGCAAATCCTATGCTTGGCAATTATTTCTTTAAAGCAGTTTTGCAGGAAGCTTTTAGAAAATTCAAACTGTCAGCTGATGTTAAAAAGTTCCCAGAGGTTACAGCCGATAACACTTTTGCATGAGTAATCACAGCATAATAAACAAAAGTTAAGACCAAGTTCCTGGCAAACAAGGCCAAACAATGATTTAATGAAACAAGAGGGTCTGGATCTGATTTACAGTATAAATTTACAGGCAAAGATTCACACTGTTTTTGTCATAACTTCATGAGATTAACCAAGTGAAGTGGCTTAGTCATGACATTGATTCCAAGAAGGAACATCAAATTTACATAGTAGATATAATATACTGCTTGCAAAACTAAATCAAAAACTTCAGACGACATCCCACATTTAAATTCTATCCTCCAGCCATAAAAGTGCCCTCTTTCGGGGACTGAGACACTGGTGGATCATTTTCAGCCAGATCTTTATTTCCCCTTTGAGAAGTAGTGCAGCTGATTTCTGGGACTGTCTTGCTCCAAAGAGCTTTGTCCGTCACAGTGTTTTTTGAAAAGAGAATTTAGGCTGCTGCTGGCTTTCACCTCTGTTTTAAATGCAAAATGGTCATACATGTAATCATGCAGTGGATGAAGGGCTTGAATCGCTTTCAAAATTACTTGGTCTTCTCCCACCGCCCTTTTGAAACATTGCATGGTTATTTTTGTTGTATTCCTGCTGTACAGTTCAGGTTGATAACAGTGGGCGAAAAAGTTCCACTCATGAGCGTGCGCTAGCCCAGCATGGTACATATAATATAGAACTTATCTGCTGTTTTCTAGATACAATGTAAACTAAACTCACTACAGTTGAGAATCATTGTGTTTAAAGGTTTTGTATGTAAAGCTTGAGTGAAAAGAAACTATTTAAGCAGTTTTCAAAAAGGGGATGCAAATTATGTTGATTGAATTATAAATTTCCATTGGTCTAGATTTATAAATAGTGCAAAAATAGTGTATTTAAAATCTGTTTTTAAGATAGACATTATTGTCATTATTTGAAACTACTCCTTAAATAGTATACTCGCCTGATTAAGACTTAAAATATGTTTAAAACAGACTGTTTTGGTTGTATTTTAAAGCTTATAATATGAATTGCTATCTCAAATAGCTTTTAAACTTCCTATGTAAAACATATTTTATGTTCTTGACATGTCAACTACATTTTAAATATCCTATTTAAAGACTCTTTTGACTGTGAAAATTTGTAAAATACTTTTTAAACGTACAGCCATTGCCAACATAACTTTCAAAACAGGGTTTAACTAGAATTTTTAAACTGTTTGAACGAAATTTTTGTGGCCATAGTATTAAAATAGATTTTAAATCCCCTATTTAAACCCTGTTTTGAGCTCAAACTACGTTAAAAACAGAGTGAAAATCATTCCAATGTCATGAAGTAGGTTTTAACTATACTTGAAATACATTACAAACAAGAAGCGAAATTTTGAATTTTGTACAAAATAGCACAAAAATACCCTATAGTGACTTCAAAACACTGTTTAAATCGTCAAAATACGTTCAAAACAGTTTAAAATCAGTTTAAAGATACAGCTGTTTTGGTAAGGGAGGGCTCAAACCTGGACCGCTCGCTCCTGGGATGAGCACGCTAAGCATACATGCATACATATACTTTATTGGCTCAGCCGCATATAGTTGATGTTTGAATGCAACAAACAAAACAGTAACAAATATATATATATACATATATAAAAACTATCAAAATAAATGCGAAGTCACGCCAAATAAAATTTTGAGCATTACTGACAAGGATGCAGAGCACAAAGGGAATTTTGTATATTTGGATACCGGTAATAAATGTAACATGTGGAGGGCAGGATGACTGAAAAAATCAGTTACTTGACTGGGCCTTTACGATCATGACTGATCATCCACCCTTACAACAACAGAGCCAAGAGTTTATAGTAATAATAGTCCTGATGATGCACTAAATAATACACTTGTAAACCATACAGAATAGCAAGGCATACTAAATTTGAGTGTAAGTGGCAAATTATTTTGTTTTGAAAGGGGAAATTTCACTTGTAGAAAAATCTAGTTCATATGCCCAGTTAGACTACATTAAAATAAGTAAACAGGTTGTATTGACTACGAAGGAAATGAATTAAATGAAACGACTACACATAGTTATTCCTCCTCTAATACAAGTCAAAGTTGCGTGTGGTAACTTGTTTACAGTTGCACATATCAGCTCACCTTCGACATGGCGCCGTCATTTTGCGGAAGGGCTATCTTTCCGTATCTTCTCTCGTCTCGTAGTTTCCTCTACTGACTTACTTTCCTTTATTTGAGAAGCAAAAGAATAGGAAACATGTAAAGTGACCAGATAAACGATAAAAGCAAAGTGGCAAACTGCACGTGAAAGATAAACGAAAGGTACTTGCCTTCGTCGTTCCAGGGAAAGAAAGTGGCCAGCAAACGCTGAATCACTCCGATATTCGCCATAAATCATCGCAGATACTGAGGAAGAATAAAAGCGGCGGTCTAGCAAAATCCTTCGATGGCCTTTTTACCAAAACGTTACTCCCTCAGAAACTGAAGTGTAAATCCTCTTTCGACTACTTGCAGATCGCCGACCGCCTTGAGAAGACATCACACTGCATCACAACATCCACGAAAATTCACTCACAAAACATCGAACACGAGCCAAAATCTACATGGAAATACTCTACAACAATCAATTGACCTATAACCGCTATCAAAAGAATAGACCACTCAAGGATGGCAGAGATATTTTCCGATAAAGTTATGAATAAGTCCTTGCCAACGATTTTGAAAGTTTGAGGCTAAAACTTTCAAACTGTTTCGTGACCGCACGCGCATGCGCGACCGTGACCTGGCTCCTTTAATTGTCATCTCCCAGATTCTGGGAGACACGTGACCAGACCCAACCAGGGTCTCTCTTCGATCGCTCCAGGGGGCGGTAAGATGAAGAAACTCTGGGAACGAGGTTGAGACATCACATCACTTGATCAACACAAACTCTATTATTGCACCATCAGTGGTAGCCGTTGACAAATCTCCGATGACGTAATGGTCTTAATCTGCAACTTTCTTCGGGATATGTATGGGCATAAACGATACGAACGACACGATAATAACATTATTAACAACAGCTTTCTTTCTCAAAAGTCATGATTAAATTTCATTGGTGTTTTCCACGAGTAAAGGGCTAGCAAAGTAGTCACACGAGTCATATAATTTAAGACTTCCGTTATCCAGAGCTACCTTAAGTACGGGGGTTATTTCCCTACCAATGACGTAGTCCTTGCATGTACTGACATGTTCTTTGCTTGACTTGCAAATATTTAATTTTCCTTCTGATCACCGAAGTTGCTGCGATAAAACAGCCAAAGAATTTACTTCATTTGCCAAAAGCCACATTAAATACTTGCAAAATTGCAAATAAATTGATGACCGTCGCTTCTGCCAAAATCAACTTGCAAAGTAAACACGATCTTATTTGTCACCTAGCGAAAGTGAAAGCAGCAAAATCAGCGCATTCCATAGCTGACGTAATACCTTGTTTTAGCGTATTTATTATTTCTTTTCGAATCCAACGCTTTGATAAAACCAAAAGAAAATATATTTTCCACACAAATAAAGAAAACAATATTCGTAACATTGTCCTTGTTTTAATGTTTCAACAGCTTTTGGCGAGTAAACATCACAGGTTGCGTGACTCAAGATTTGGCCGAGGGGAAGTTTGGGTCTGGTCACCGACAAAACTGAAAAAAAAAAAAAAAAATAAACCACGGGTAAACTATGAACCGCGCTCGGCCCATGGCCGCGCAATTAAAAAAAAAAAATAATAATAAACCACGGGTATACCTAAAACCGCGCTCGGCCCATGGCCGCGCGGTTAACAAGAAGATCTGTTCGATTTTATAACTGCGCTTTTAAATTTTAACTGTTTTCTTAAAAGTACAGTCGCAACGCAGTGCACATTCCAAAGCAATCCTTGGTGATTCATTGATTACTGTAGACACTACATTACTTGATCAACACAAACTGTATTATTGCACCACCAGTCGTAGCCGTTGTGAAATCTCCGATGACGTAATAGTCTTAATCTGGACCTTTCTTCGGGATATGTATGGGCATGAAGATACGAACACTATTAACAACAGCTTTCTTAAAAGTCACGATTAAATTTAATTGTTTTTTTCCCTTGAGTAAAAGGCTAGCAAAGAAGTCACACAAGTCACATAATTCAAGAATTGCGTTATCCACGGCTATCTTTAGTACGGTGGTTATTTCCCTACCAGTGACGTAATCTTTGCATGTTCTGACAAGTTCTTTGCTTGGCTTGCAAATATTTAATTTTCCTTCCGATCTTTGAACTCGCTGCGATGAAACAACCAAAGAATTTACTGCATTTGCCTACAACCACGAAAGATATTCGGAAAATTATAAATAAATTAGTGACCGTCGCCTCTGGCGAAATAAACTTGCAATGTAAACACGATCTTATTTGTCATGTAGCGAAAGTGAAAGCTGCAACGTCAACGCATTCCATGGCTGACGAAAGACCTTTTTTTAGCGTATTTATTATTCGCTTTGAATCCAACGCTTTGATAAAACGAAATGAAAATATATTTTACCCACAAAAAAGAAAAGAATATCTTTAAAATTGTCCTTGTATTAATGTTTTAACAGCTTCTGGCGGAAAACCATCACACGTTGCGTAACTCAACATTTGGCTGAGAGGGAGCTTGGGTCTGGTCACGGACAAAAAAAAAAAAAACAAGAGGATCTTTAAGATCTTATAACCGTGCTTTTAAAATTTAACTGTTTTCTTAGCTCTACAGTCGCAATGTAATCCAGGGCAGATTCCAAAGCAGTCTTTGATGATTCATTGATTACTGTCGACACATCACTTGATCAACACAAACTGTATTATTGCACCACCAGTCGTAGCCGTTGCGAAATCTCCGATGACGTAATAGTCTTAATCTGGAACTTTCTCGGGGATATATATGGGCATGAAGATACAAACACTATTAACAGCTTTCTTTTTCAAAAGTCACGATTAAATTTAATTGTTTTTTTCCCTTGAGTAAAGGG
>NW_028301553.1:20470000-20480000 GCF_042242905.1 Orbicella faveolata
CACAAGAAATGCTCGAAAAATTGCAAATAAATTAATGACCGTCGCTTCTGCCGAAATAAACTTGCCAAGTAAACACGATTTTATTTGTCACGTAGAGAAAGTGAAAGCTGCAACGTCAGCTCATTCCATGGCTGACGTACACCTTTTTTTTAGCGTATTTATTATCTCCCTTCAAATCCAACGCTTCGATAAAACCAAAACAAAATATATTTTACCCAAAGTAAAGAAAACAATATCCGTAACATTTTCCTTGTATTAATGTTTCAACAGCTTTTGGCAAGTAAACATCACAGGTTGCGTCATTCAAAATTTGGCCGAGTGGAAGTTTGGGTCTGGTCACTGACAAAACTATAACCGCGCTTTTAAAATTTAACTGTTTTCTTAGTACTACAGTCGCAACGCAGTGCATATTCCAAAGCAATCTTTCATGATTCATTGATTACTGTAGACATCACAGCACTTGATCAACACAAACTCTATTATCGCACCATCAGTCGTAGCCGTTGTGACATCTCCGATGACGTAATAGTCTTAATCTGGAAGTTTCTTCGGGATATGTATGGGCATGAAGATACGAACACTATTACAAACCGATTTCTTTCTTTAAAGTCACGATTAAATTTAATTGTTTTCTTCCCTTGAGTTAAGGGTTAGCAAAGAAGTCACACGAGTCACATAATTCAAGAATTGCGTTATCTACCGCTATCTTTACGGTGGTTATTTCCCTATCAATGACGTAATCTTTGCACGTTCTGACATGTTCTTTGCTTGGCTTGCAAATATTTAATTTTCCTTCCGATCTATGAACTCGCTGCCATGAAACAGTCAAAGGATTTACTTCATTTGCCTAAAACCACAAGAAATACTCGCAAAATTACAAATAAATTAATGACCGTCGCTTCTGCTGAAATAAACTTGCAAAGTAAACACGATCTTATTTGTCACGTAGCGAAAGTGAAAGCTGCAACGTCAGCGCATTCCATGGCTGACGCAATACCTTTTTTCAGCGTATTTATTATTCCCTTTAAATTGCGTGACTCAAAGTTTGGCCGAGCGGAGGTCTGCGTCTGGTCACCGACAAAAAAAAAAAAAATAAATAAACCACGGGTAAACCTAGAACCGCGCTCGGCCCATGGCTGCGCGGTTAAAAAAAAACCACGGGTAAACCATGAACCGCGCTCGGCCCATGGCCGCGCGGTTAAAAAAAAAAAATAAACCACGGGTAAACCTAGAACCGCGCTCGGCCCATGGCTGCGCGGTTAAAAAAAAACCACGGGTAAACCATGAACCGCGCTCGGCCCATGGCCGCGCGGTTAAAAAAGAAACAAGAAGATCTTTAAGATCTTACAACCGCGCTTTTAAAAGTTAACTGTTTTGGTAGCATGAGTGACCCGAAGAAAAAAAAACGAAAAAAAAATATCGGTTTTGAACCTATTTCCAGCAAATTTGGCACACTGGAAGCTGAGAAAATTACTCTATTTCCGGTCATCATTTTTCAGCTCTTTTCGTCATATCCCCCCCTCGGGAGGGTTTTTGTAAAGTTAGCGAATTAGTTGCAAGCCACCGTAATGGTGATTGCTGTCGGCGAAATGTTTATTTGCTAAAAAATTGCGGCCAAATCTTTCGGAGATGGAAGTCAGGACATTTGTAAGGATACAGAAAGTAATTTGGGACCAGTTGCTGACTTGTAAGGCTGAAATTATCCAGAAGTAAGGTTTTTTTAACGTGAACGTAACGAAGGCCACGCGGTGAATAAATTATTGGCTCTTCTCACTGTCTCGTTCTGTTTTTTGTTTCGTTCTCTTTTGGAGTCCGCCGAGGTCATTTTTTCGTCCAAATAACTTGAGAAAAGTTCGAAAAAGATGTTCCTCTTGAATTTTCAGCTTTCAGGCAATAATCCTGGATTTTTTTTGACCGAAACGTAGGTTCACTGGTTATGTTAATGTGTTTCGGTGGCTATGGGCGACCGTCGCTTCCTTTGTCGACTCACGCAATCAAGCTAGGTTACAAAAAAAATCTAATAATATTTAGTTCTGGTTTTGTTCGATTTCGTTGAAATTTTAATATGATGAAGCTGGATTGTTAACGAATAGATTTTAATACTGCCGATATGAGGTAGCTATTAACGCTAAAGTGATATATCGCTTCGATGTCAGGGTTTTGAAGAGATTTTTTTGCAACGTGTAGGTTCGGCGTGATTTTGTAATCTGAGATTTCTGTTGACCCTGAAGAAACAAGGTTTGGCGAGTAAACATTACCGATTGCGTAATTCAAATTTGGCCGAGTGGAGATCTGCGTCTGGTCTTCCACAAAAAGAAAAATAAAAAAAAATAAATCAAGGGTAGAACATGAACCGCGCTCGGCCCATGGCCGCGCGGTTAATAAATAAACCACGGGTAAACCTAGAACCGCGCTTGGCCCATGGCCGCGCGGTTAACAAGAAGATCTGTTAGATCTTATAACCGCGCTTTTAAAATTTAACTGTTTTCTTAGCACTAGAGTCGAAACGCATTGCACATTCCAAAGCAATCCTTGATGATTCATTGATTACCGTAGCGACAACCTCACTTGGACAACACAAACTGTATTATTGCACCATTAGTCGTAGCCGTTGAGAAATGTCCGATGGCGTAATAGTCTTAATCTGGAACTTTCTTCGGGATATGTATGGGCATGAACGATATGAACGATATGATAACAACACTATTAACAATTGCTTTCTTTCTTAAAAGTCATGATTAAATTTCATTGGTGTTTTCCATGAGTAAAGGGCTAGAAAAGTAGTCACACGAGTCACATAATTTAAGACTTATCCACGGTTAAGACTTATCCACGGCTATATTTAGTACGGTGGTTATTTCCCTACCAATGACGTAATCCTTACATGTTGTGATATGTTCTTTGCTTGGCTTGCAAATATTTAATTTTCCTTCTGATTACCGAACTCGCTGTGATGACACAGCCAAAGAATTTACTTCATTCGCCTAAAACCACAAGAAATACTCGAAAAATTGCAAATAAATTAATGACCGTCGCTTCTGCCGAAATAAACTTGCAAAGTGTACACGATTTTATTTGTCATGTAGCGAAAGTGAAAGCTGCAACATTAGCGTATTCCATGGCTGACGTAATACGTTCTTTTTAGCATATTTATTATTTCCCTTCGAATCCAACGCTTCGATAAAACCGAAAGAAAATATATTTTACCCTAAAAGTAAAGAAAACAATATCCGTAACACTGTTCTTGTATTAATGTTTCAACAGCTTTTGGCGAGTAAACATCACAGGTTGCGTCATTCAAAATTTGGCCGAGTGGAAGTTTGGGTCTGGTCACCGACAAAACTAAAAAAATAAAAATAAAAAAAATAAACCACGGGTAAACCATGAACCGCGCTCGGCCCATGGCCGCGAGGTTAAAAAAAAAAAGAATAAAAAAAAAATAAACCACGGGTAAACCATGAACCGCGCTCGGCCCAGGGCCCCGCGGTTAGTAATAAACCCCGTATATGTCCTATGTAGCAGACATGTCCTCTGACGTAATGTGATATACGGAGCCAATCATATCATGCATTCTATCTAATAACACGCAGCATAAGACTGGTAACTAAACTCCGTTGCAGTTCGGTCTTCGAGCAAAATTGATTTTTGGAGGGGTAGCGTACGGAAGCAGTATTTGACTTTGTATGTCTTTACTCTGAACCAGAGTGACTCTGAACGTAAATATGCAGCGACTATTTGCAAGAATGGCATTTACCTCACAAGATTTCTATCGGAAATTGACCGCTTAGTGTATTTTCAGTTTCACATTCAACATGAAAGTTCGATCGAAGATTTAAACAGTGATTGCTCTCCGGTTTGCGAACTGCGTGTTCCCGGCCAGCCAATATTAAACTCCGCGCTTTGGTTATCCTCAAATTATTCAGGTCGTTTAATGATATTACAGAGGCAAAACAAAATTTCTGAGAAGCAGTGTAACCAATTTTAGTTTCGGTGCTGTAAAACTACCACTCAATCTGCGCAATATTTCTCTCTTCCCAATCTTGTCACTCACAAGAAATCCGGTTCGCGAAAGCCCTCTTCTCAGTATAAGTTTGTTGAGGCTGACTGAACCTTTTTGGGTAAGCCGTCTCCTGTAGCATCGAACATTAATTACAGAAATTTTCTTGTCGAGTAGATTTTTATGGCCGGAGTGCTTTCTAACTGTTCCTAGTTCGCTTTGCTTTACAAAACAGCAGTAGTAGTCAGAAAAACCACAGAGCACTTTGTGGCCTATTGAAAACACCACAGAGCGCTTTGTGGCCTATTCAAAACACCACAGAGCGCTATGTGGTGTTTTATTTTGGGATTTAACATTGAAAACTGGATGGCTCGTTGACTCGCAAATATCTCACAGCCATTTTCTGAAATAATTTGGTTTTTCCAATTTTTCACACCACAAAGCGCTTTGTGGCCTATTCAAAACACCGCAAGCGCTTTGTGGCCTATTCAAAACACCACAAAGCGCTTTGTGGCCTATTCAATACGCCACAAAGCGCTTTGTGGTCGTCATCGTAATCATAGCGATTCTGTCAGTGGACATTAATTATGCATGCAATTTTTTGACTGACTCGTTCTTTTCACGATTGCTGTTTGAGTATAATGTGATAGTTTGAGATAGTTGCATACATAATTAATGTATGGCGCTGTACGGAAATCTTACCTGGAGGTTAGCCGAGTGCTCTTAAAGAAACCTCTGAAAGGAACCAATAGATCTTCGAAAACGTGCTGAGCAAGGTTATGTTGAACACTAATTCAGTTTTTGTTTTTAGAAAGAAATATCACCGAATCTCGGATATAAGACTTGATACCCGTAAAAGTACTCGTTATGGTTATCAGACAGAGCACTGACTGCTAATGAGATTTGCATTCCTGGGATCGGCTGGAACTAGCTACAACGGGTGCGTGTTATTAACCGGGAGAGACGATGAAATGAAAACAGAAGGTTGAAAATTAGGAATTCAGTGATACCTCAACCTATCACTTGTTTCGGTTAGAGAATCTTAGAGGGATTTATTATGTTCATTGATTTATAGCTCTATTGTTAGTCCTCGTTTGTAGGCACACCCCTCAGGAATTTAGCATTGAACATGGAATGAAACTTACGTCGGATACTGATAAGGGTATTTCTTTTTTTAACAAGTCTATGGATCTCGCCATAACATTGCAAGCCGAAGAACTCGACCAATGTTTTACCAACACGGACCTCATACTAGTTCAATAACATAATTCAGTTATGACAAAGAAGATTACAAATCTTTTCTTATTTATTTATGGCTAGACTGGAATTTATACAACTGGTGTTTTCATAATTACCATTATCACTATCAACTGGAATCTTATAGAACTTTCTACACACGGGCGAACCAAAACAATCTGACTTGTGAACTTGAATTAATTGGCTTGAATTATCTGCAGTGCTCACGTATGATACAAACCGTTGCTTTATCCAAACATTTTCGAAAATTATATTTTAGGGCATGTTTTTAGCCTGTGTTGTAAAACCACTATAATCTTGAGATTTGTATTGTTACAAAGGCAAAATAAGCAAAGTTAGAATTAGTTTGAGAAATTCTATATTGACAGATAAATGCCTTTTGGACATACTAATATAATACTTATCATTGCATTTAGAGTGGTGCACTTCTAACACAGGCCACCAAATTAATTTTTTTTCATCATTTTTTCACATGTTTTCAACAACTTTCCTATGGCTTCCATTCAAATCTGGCAAATCCAAATTATGAAAAGAAATGTGAGAGGTGGAGTTGTCGACTGATCAACAGGTTACATGATGCTTGATATTTTCACCAATCATGCATTTTGATTAGCTTATTTAAACCAAGGAAGGTGGACACAGTTAGTCAGGCACGACTGTGACTGGGTTCTTATTACAAAGATGAAAAGTTCTGTCACTCTTTTGTCCCTTAAATCTAGATCCAACAAACTAGTCACAGGCAACACAGTGATTTGTGGTTCATTTAGTAAAAAAAAAAAGTAATGACATATTTTCTTCAGCCTTTGAGCTTGGGCTAATTTGAATAAGCTGTTGTAAATGTAGAACAATCAAAACAATTTCAGACTCATCCTCTATTAACTTAATTATTACTTATTAATACATCTGTTAAAGAAATCCTGATAAAAATTTAAAAAGTCTTCGAAATAAATACTGATTTTATCACTGTCACTAAACTCATTCTCTATTAACTTTCTGTAGAGGTGTTCATCATCATTGTCTTGTTCTTCTTGCCCTTCCGCCTGTTCTTCTTGATCCTCTTGTCCTTCTTCTTCTTCTTTGCCTGCTTCTAACTCCCCCTCCTCCTCATCGACCATATCATCTAATGCCTCCAGGTATGGTTTGGCCACGCTATTAAAAATATGGAGAGGGATTTACTTCATCAATAGACACAACAATATTGTGGAAAACTGAAACTTTCTGTGAAGGGGCCTGTTACGGCTATTTCGTGTTTTCTTTGTGTCCTTTTTTGTTCCGTATGTTAATGCATTTTTTCACATTCTGCATGCTTTTTTTCTCGCGTCGTATGTAATTTCGTTGCGCATATATTTGTGTTATCCTTTCATGTTCATTTAGTGCTAGTTTATCGTCCGGTACACTTGTATCTTCTTGGTTCCCTGAACCCCGTTGCCAGCATTTTGGCAAGCCGTTCAGTTTATCGTCTGTTTGTATTTTCCTCTTAGTTTTCTGCCGTCTTCAGTTAGTTATTTGTAGTAATTCGTTTCATGTTTATCTTTAGGAATTTACCTTCCTCCTACGGAAAGTGAAATAAATTTGCTGGACTAATTGAAACTCGCTTTAAGTTGTGTCTGAAGTCGGCCCTTTGCCTCTTCAGGGCCCATTTCTTGAAACTTCCTGGCTATTCAAGGGCTTGTCAACTTACAAGGACCGTTTTCAGGCTGCTGTTTTGGGCCCAAAGCACCAAACTACCTGATGAAACTGAAATCAGTTTTTAAAAAGAGCATTGGAATTATAATCTTAAGTACAACAGTAATATTATTATAATTCAAATTATAAATATTCATACTGTATTTTGAAAGTGGAAGTTTTTTCACGAGGAATGTGAACGCCTTAAAGAGATCTTTTCCCGACTGTGCTATCCTGACGACCTTGTGCAGTCAATCATTCGCAGATTTATTGAATCAAAAGTGTCCGAGGATTCACATACTCGAGTGGCTGATAAAAGAGAAGCCCCAGTCAGAATCGTATTGCCCTACAAGGACCAGAAATCTGCAAACGTAGTACGTAAACAGCTGGCTGACCTCAGTCGGAAGATCAACGCAGATATTAGCCCAGTTTACACAAGTAGAAAGATCAAGGATGAAATTAAGGTCAGGGAAGACAAGCAGCCTCTTGTGAATCAACAATGCGTGGTGTATTCATTTCAGTGTGGCCTGTGTGATGCAGGCTATGTCGCTTACACGTGCCGACACCTACACCAACGAATTGAAGAACACAAAGGATCGGCAATCGGAAACCACCTCAGAGAGCAGCACGATATGGAGCCAGAAGACATCGCACAGAGTTTTCGAATCTTAAGAAAGTGTCAGAACAAACTTGGCTACCATATTTTTTAAATGTTTTTTATCAAAGAACTGAAACCAATGCTAAACAAACAGTGCGATTCAATTCGCGCCAAATTATTTGTTTAGAGCAATTCTTGCTAAGATTATTTTATTTTTCCATTGTATATTTTTAACACTTTTTCACATATTTTATCACATTTTAGCGTTCGCCCCATTTTTATCTATTATAAGTTGTTTTTAACATATTTATGGCTATATGCTAATGTAGAAAATTTACTCACTTGAAAATGACCTCGTAGAGGTCGAAACGTCGTGACTTTTTAGCGCTAGTTTTTATTTCAAAATCGATTTCTAAGAAACTACTTATTGACATACTGTATATCTATACCTAAATAAGAAAACCAGTTTTTGATTAATATGATGCAAATGGACTTCTCTATAAACTCACTTCCTTCAACTTAATGTCTGCTAATTTTTCACGCAAATAGCAAACCACCACTTGTGACTGCAGTTACCCGTCTCACTCTACATAGCAATTTTCAATTTGGTTTCAAAATTATGTTGCATTTGGGTTTGCATCACTGTGCTCTGTTTTGCATCCTGTACTTTCTTTGTTGTGTTGTTTGTAATATTGTTAACACTCTGGTTCTGGTTTCAAGGCACTTCAATGAAAACTGTTCAGACATCACTTCCTTCCTGCATGAGATGAAGTAATAATTAAAAGCACATGCCATTTTTGGTCTGGGACATTGATGGGGATTCCTGGACAGGCCCCCAGAGGAGCTCCCATCTGCTTTCAAAATTATATCATTAGCCTAGCAAAACTAGTGCCAGTCCCAAACCCCACATTAGAATTTAAAATCCTTAAAACTTGTTGTTATTGGGATAAGATGTTCTAGGTTCCGAGCTACTGTGTCTGAAACACCTCACAAGATTAGAAGCCATAGATTTAGGAAAGCCATTCCCTAACAGAACGTTTTAATCATTGTTCTTTGTTTCTGAATGAGAGAGCCTATTTCACATATACGAGAAGCCTGGTGCAACAAGACCTAACCCAAGTCAACGTACTTGACTAGAAAACAAGACATTCTGTCCAGTTTTTGTGTGATTCCTATAAATGTCGATGGATGTTCTTTTCAGAGAAATGTCCAGGAAATGGATCAAGCCAACTTCAAATTTGTTGACCGTAAAACATGTCAGATTTATTTGGTTTGTCCATCAACAGCATATCTTCAAAATAACGTCCATAAAACTACTCATTTATAAGGCCACTGTCAAGCATTTTACGAACAATATCATTTTTGAGTTCTGTCATGATAAAAAAAAAAAAAAAAACAACCGCCTAATGAAGAACCCAACAAAATGCCATCAATTTGGTTGTTGAGTGCTCTCTTAATTAATTTGGTGTTAATCAATGTATTGTCATTAACTCCAAAGAAACCAATCTGAACAACTGTCAGGGCTTGCTATCAGGGCTTGCAAACTCCAATTCCTCTTAGAGTGAAAACAAGGTGTTTTCCTTCCACATCTACATGGGAGAGTATCATAATTTATGTGGGTGGTGGTGGTGTATTGAGTTGTGTTTGACAAACCCTTTTCATTTTTTATGTTTCTACATATAGCAATATAAAGGAACTGTTTTTTAACTGTTTAATAGCAAACCACTTTATTTTTAAAAAGTGTCTGTTATTTTTAGTTAAAGTTAATTTGGCTAACAATTCCTTTCTATTTAAATGTATGTTGCTTGAAAACTGTGATCTGGTGGCCCTAGATGCAATTTGAGTTTTTCTGTAATTTTGAAAAGTCAAGCCCCACTCTTTGTTATTAATATTGTATCAAAAGGATAACACCATTCTTATCACGGTTATTCTATTGATTCCATTTCATCATTACTTAAGGTGGTTCTGCAGTTATTGTGGGCACACTACCCCATGTCAAAGTTTGCAACATAAATTTTGGGGCTTTGAAGTGTTGGCTAAGAAATTTTGGGAAATATTTTGTCTTTCACTTGGTGATAATGTTACTTAATTCCGTTTACTGGGAATAATATTTTTATTCTTACTGGTGTTTGACTGGACCCCATTTTTTGGACAACAACACTACCAGTAAAAAAAATTTTGCTGGCATACTTTTACTCAATTTCTGGAACCAGCTTATTTTGACTTAATACAAACCATGCCCAAGTTTCGGGGAAATCATTTGAGCAGAAGTTCAAAAGTATTAACTTAAAGGTCAAAGACATGTAAACTCAACTCTAACATTCACTGAAAGTTTCTACAATTGGCTCTCATTTCCAAAACAAGCCATGAACCCAAATTTTGTGAGAAGCTTGCCCCAAAGCTTGCTAAATAAAAGTGGCTAGTCGATTAGTGATTGTGCGAACCACAAAAAGCATTAATCCCTAGTTCTTAAAATACTATAA
>NW_028301553.1:20485000-20500000 GCF_042242905.1 Orbicella faveolata
GAAGAAACAACAACACATACAATTGGTCAAAAGGTGTTAGATATGTCTGCCACGCAGGACGAAAGTGCAACGCTACACGTGTAAACCAAGAACCACGCTCGGCCCATGGCTGCGCGGTTAAAAAAAACATAAACCACGGGTAAACCATGAACCGCGCTCGGCCCATGGCTGCGCGGTTAAAAATAAACCACGAATTAACCATAAACCGCGCTCGGCCCATGGCGCGGTTAAAAAAACAAGAAGATCTTTTAGATCTTTCCCCGCGCTTTTAAGATTTAACTGTTTGCTTAGGACCACAAACACAACGCAGTGTACATTGCAAAACAGTCCTTTATGATTTTTTTGTTACTGTAGAGATCACATCACTTGATCAACACAAATATATGTTATTGGCCGGCTGGGAGGTCCGTATAGTGAAAAACTGTGGCCGAGGTTTTGAAAATGCTGCCCTGGGCCTGCGGCCTCGGGCAGCATTTTCAGGCCCGAGGTCACAGTTTTTCACTATACGGAACGACTCTCAGGCGGACAACGATAGGCACGTGAAAAGCTCGGTCAGTAATTTAAGAAATATATTAGATTTTGTCCGTCTAACATAGCAATGGGTTCACGGAGTGCTATGACGTAAGCAGTGTCTTCTCACGTGCCTATCGTTATTTGGAACTAAAAGAGACGCAAATACGAATACTATAGATTAAGAAACGTACCTTTACCACAGTCTTTGCAAAAGGTTGGCATTTTGATCGACTAACGAACCACAAGCGCTGCAAAACATCATGAGCTCGAGATAAGGAACACTGCACTAAAAATGGCGGTTTCCGAGCGAGCAGTGTGTTACTGTTACACGACATACCATTAGAAAAGCAAATAACAACCGCTGACCACTGACCAACTCGTTTTCTTTGTTTTGCCGTGAATCAACGTGAATTGGGGGTGTTCTGCCGTGAATTAATTTCGTTTTGCCGTGAATTAATGGTGTACTGCGGTGAGTTAATTTTGTTTTGCCGTCAGATAACATTGTCTTGCCGTGAGTTAAGTTTGTAGTGCCGTGACTTTTTGTTTTGCCGTGACAGCTGTGGGCCACCATAAACTCTAATATTGCACCATCAGTTGTAGCCGTTGTAAAATCTCCGATGACGTAATGGTCTTAATCTGGAACTTTCTTCGGGATATGTATGGGCATGAACGATATAAACGACACGATAATAACACTATTAACAAAAGCTTTCTTTCGTTAAAGTCACGATTAAATTTAATTGGTGTTTTCCACGAGTAAAGGGCTAGCAAAGTAGTTACAGGAGTCACATAATTCAAGACTTCCGTTATTCACGGCTACCTTTAGTACGGTGGTTATTTCCCTACCAATGACGCAATCCTTGCATGTTGTGACATGTTCTTTGCCTGGCTTGCAAATATATAATTTTCCCTCTGATCACCAAACTCGCTGCGATGAAACAGCGAAACAATTTATTTCATTTGCTTAAAACCACAAGAAATACTCGCAAAATTGCAGATAAATTAATGACCGTCGATTATACTCTTTTTCTTTGGCCATCGTAGCTTGATAAGAAACAAGAAGATCTTTTAGATCTTACAACCGCGCTTTTAAAAGTTAACTGTTTTGGTAGCACTACAGTCGCAATGCAATGTACATTCCAAAGCAGTCCTTGATGACTCATTGATTACTGTGGACACCACATCACTTGATCAACACAACCTGTATTATTGCACCATCAGTCGTAGCCGTTGTGAAATCTCCGATGACGTAATTACTTCCGGCACATGTCATAATATGGGATCATGAGTGACCCGAAGAAAAAACAAAACGAAAAAAAAAATCGGTTTTCATCCTATTTCCGGCAAATTTGGCACACCGGAAGCTGAGAAAATTATTTCCGGCCATTTTTCAGCTCTTATCTTCATATCCCCCGTCGGGAGAGTTTTGTAAAGTTATCGAATTAGTATGCAAGCCACCGTAATGGTGGTTGCCTTCTGCGAAATGTTTATTTGCTCAAAAATTGCGGCCAAATCTTTCGGAGATGGAAGTCTGGAAATTTGTAACGCTACAGAAAGTAGTTTGGGACCAGTTGCTGGTTTGTAAGGCTGAAATTATCCAGAAGTAAACTTTTTGTAACTTGAACGTAACGAAGGCCACGCGGTGAACAAATTGAATAGATTATCGGCTCTTTGTACTGTCTCGTTCTGTTTTTTTTTTGTTTGTTTCGTTCTCTTTTGGAGCCCGCCGAGGTCATTTTTTCGTCTAAATAAAGTTAGAAAAGATTTTCCTATTCAATTTCCAGCTCTCAGGCAATAATCCTGGATTTTTTTGACCGAAACATGGTTCGTGTTATGTTCGTGTGTTTCCGTTGCTATAGGCGACTGTCGCTTCCTTTGTTGACTCAAGCAATGAAGCGAGGTGCCAAAAAAAAATCTAATTATATTTAGTTCTGATTTTGTTCGATTTCGTTGAAATTTTAATATGATGAAGCTGGATTGTTAGGGAATAGATTTCACTACTGCCGATATGAGGTAGCTATTAACGCTAAAGTGATATATCGTTTTGAAGAGATTCTTTTGCAAAGCGTGGGTTCGGCGTGACTTTGCAATCTGAGATTTTTGTTGACCCTGAAGAAAAAATATCCGGAAAACGTCATTTCATCGACGATTCAAACGAATATAAATTTATACATGTCACGAGCTCAATTTCTAGCGAAAAAACATATTCTTGACGAGCACTGGGTTTTTGATTTTTTTCCCGCCAGAGTGTCGGCCGGAAAAGAGAACGTTTGTGAAATCTCCGATGACGTAGTAGTCTTAATCTGGAACTTTTTTCGGGATATGTACGGGCATGAAGATACGAAGTCGAACACTATTAACAACAGCTTTCTTTCTTAAAAGTCACGATTAAATTTAATTGTTTTTTCCCTTAAGTAAAGCGCTAGCAAAGAAGTTACACGAGTCACATAATTCAAGAATTGCGTTATCCACGGCTATCTCTAGTACAGTGGTTATTTCCTTACCAATGACGTAATCCGTGCATGTTCTGACACGTTCTTTGGTTGGCTTGCCAATATTTAATTTTTCGAACTCACCAAACTCGCTGCGATGAAACAGCCAAAGAACTTACTTTATTTGCCTTAAACCACAAGAAATACTCGCAAAATTGCAAATAAATTAATGACCGTCGCTTCTGCCGAAATAAACTTGAGAAGTAAACACGATCTTATTTGTTACGTAGTGAAAGTGAAAGCTGCAACGTCAGCGCATTCCACGGCTGACGTAATACCTCTTTTTAGCGTATTTCGTATTCCCTTGGAATCTAATGCTTCGATAAAACCAAATGAAAATATATTTTACACACAATAAAGAAAACAATATCCGTAACACTGTCCGTGTATTAATTTTTGAATCACTTTTGGCGAATAAACATCACAGGTTGCGTGATTTAAAATTTGGCGGAGAGGAGGTCTGCGTCTGGTCACCGACAAAACTAAACAAAAACAAGAAGATCTGTTAGATCTTATAACCGCGCTTTTAAAATTTAACTGTTTTCTTAGCACTACAGTCGCAACGCAGTGCACATTCCAAAGCAGTCCTTGATGATTCTTTTGTTACTGTAGACATCACGCCACTTGATCAACACAATCTGTATTATTGCACCCTCAGTCGTCGCCGTTGTGAAATCTCCGATGACGTAATGGTCTTAATCTGGAACTTTCTTCGGGATATGCATGGGCATGAACGATATAAACGATATGAACGATTCGATAACAACACTATTAACAATTGCTTTCTTTCTTAAAAGTCATGATTAAATTTCTTTGGTGTTTTCCACGAGTAAACGGCTAGAAAAGTAGTCACACGAGTCACATAATTTAAGACTTCCATTATCCACGGCTATCTTCAGTACGGTGGTTGTTTACCTACCAATGACGTAATCCTTGCATGTTTTGACAAGTTCATTGCTTGGCTTGCAAATATTTAATTTTCGCAAGAGTGTCGGCCGGAAAAGAGAACGTTTGTGAAATCTCCGATGACGTAGTAGCCTTAATCTAAAACTTTTTTCGGGATATGTACGGGCATGAAGATACGAAGTCGAACACTATTAACAGCAGCTTTCTTTCTTAAAAGTCACGATTAAATTTAATTGTTTTTTCCCTTAAGTAAAGCGCTAGCAAAGAAGTTACACGAGTCACATAGTTCAAGAATTGCGTTATCCACGGCTATCTTTAGTAGAATGGTTATTTCCTTACCAATGACGTAATCCGTGCATGTTCTGACACGTTCTTTGGTTGGCTTGCCAATATTTAATTTTTCGAACTCACCAAACTCGCTGGGATGAAACAGCCAAAGGATTTACTTCATTTGCCTAAAACAACAAGAAATACCTGGAAAATTGCAAGTAAATTAATGACCGTCGCTTCTCGCGTAATAAACTGTCAAAGTAAACACGATCTTATTTGTCACGTAGCGAAAGGGAAAGCTGCAACGTCAACGCGTTGCATGGCTGACGTAATACCTTTTTTAGCGTATTTATTATTCCCTTTAAATCCAAAGCGTCGATAAAACCAAAAGAAATATAGTTTACCCACGACAAAGAAAAGAATATCCGTAACATTGTCCTTGTATTAATGTTTCAATAGCGAGTAAACATCACAGGTTGCGTGACTCAAGATTTGGCCGAGAGGAAGTTTGGGTCTGGTCACCGACAAAACTAAAAAAAACAAGAAGATCTGTTAGATCTTATAACCGCGCTTTTAAAATTTAACTGTTTTCTTAGTACTACAGTCGCAACGCAGTCCATATTCCACAGCAATCTTTGATGATTCATTGATTACTGTAGACATCACATCACTTGATCAACACACACTCTATTATTGCACCATCAGTCGTAGCCGTTGTGACATCTCCGATGACGCAATAGTCTTAATCTGGAAGTTTCTTCGGGATATGTATGGGCATGAAGATACGAACACTATTACAAACCGCTTTCTTTCTTTAAAGGCACAATTAAATTTAATTGTTTTTTTCCCTTGAGTTAAGGGTTAGCAAAGAAGTCACACAAGTCACATAATTCAAGAATTGCGTTATCTACGGCTATCTTTACGGTACGGTGGTTATTTCCCTATCAATGACGTAATCTTTGCACGTTCTGACACGTTTTTTTGCTTGGCTTGCAAATATTTAATTTTCCTTCCGATCTATGAACTTGCTGCGATGAAACAGTCAAAGGATTTACTTCATTTGCCTAAAACCACAAGAAATACTCGCAAAATTACAAATAAATTAATGACCGTCGCTTCTGCCGAAATAAACTTGCAAAGTAAACACGATCTTATTTGTCACGTAGCGAAAGTGAAAGCTGCAACGTCAGCGCATTCCATGGTTGACGTAATACCTTTTTTCATCGTATTTATTATTCCCTTTAAATCCAACGCTTTGATAAAACGGAAAGAAAATATATTTTACCCACAAAAAAGAAAACAATATCCGTAAAATTGTCCGTGTATTTATGTTTTAACAGCTTCTGGCGGAAAAACATCACACGTTGCGTGACTCAAAGTTTGGCCGAGCGGAGGTCTGCGTCTGGTCACCGACAAAAAAAAAAAAAACAAGAAGATCTGTTAGATCTTATAACCGCGCTTTTAAAATTTAACTGTTTTCTTAGTACTACAGTCGCAACGCAGTCCATATTCCAAAGCAATCTTTGATGATTCATTGATTACTGTAGACATCACATCACTTGATCAACACACACTCTATTATTGCACCATCAGTCGTAGCCGTTGTGACATCTCCGATGACGCAATAGTCTTAATCTGGAACTTTCTTCGGGATATGTATGGGGCATGAAGATACGAACACTATT
The DNA here is from genome assembly GCF_042242905.1 of Orbicella faveolata. NCBI lineage: Eukaryota > Metazoa > Cnidaria > Anthozoa > Scleractinia > Merulinidae > Orbicella > Orbicella faveolata. Next base: position 20,490,867 of record NW_028301553.1, read on the forward strand.
ACAAACCGCTTTCTTTCTTTAAAGTCACAATTAAATTTAATTGTTTTTTTCCCTTGAGTTAAGGGTTAGCAAAGAAGTCACACAAGTCACATAATTCAAGAATTGCGTTATCTACGGCTATCTTTAGTACGGTGGTTATTTCCCTATCAATGACGTAATCTTTGCACGTTCTGACACGTTCTTTGCTTGGCTTGCAAATATTTAATTTTCCTCCCGATCTATGAACTTGCTGCGATGAAACAGTCAAAGGATTTACTTCATTTGCCTAAAACCACAAGAAATACTCGCAAAATTACAAATAAATTAATGACCGTCGCTTCTGCCGAAATAAACTTGCAAAGTAAACACGATCTTATTTGTCACGTAGCGAAAGTGAAAGCTGCAACGTCAGCGCATTCCATGGCTGACGTAATACCTTTTTTCACCGTATTTATTATTCCCTTTAAATCCAACGCTTTGATAAAACGAAAAGAAAATATATTTTACCCACAAAAAAGAAAACAATATCCGTAAAATTGTCCGTGTATTTATGTTTTAACAGCTTCTGGCGGAAAAACATCACACGTTCCGTGACTCAAAGTTTGGCCGAGCGGAGGTCTGCGTCTGGTCACCGACAAAAAAAAAAAAAATAAACCACGGGTAAACCTAGAACCGCGCTCGGCCCATGGCCGCGCGGTTAATAAACCACGGGTAAACCTAGAACCGCGCTCGGCCCATGGCCGCGCGGTTAACAAGAAGATCTGTTAGATCTTATAACCGCGCTTTTAAAATTTAACTGTTTTCTTAGCACTACAGTCGCAACGCAGTGTACATTCCAAAGCAATCCTTGATGATTCATTGATTACTGTAGACACCACATTACTTGATCAACACAAACTGTATTATTGCACCATCAGTCGTAACCGGTGTGAAATCTCCGATGACGTAATAGTCTTAATCTGGAACTCTGTTCGGGATACGTATGGGCATGAAGATACGAACACTATTAACAACAGCTTTCCTTCTTAAAAATCACGATTAAATTAAATTGTTTTTTCCCCTGAGTAAAGGGCCAGCAAAGAAGTCACACAAGTCACATAATTCAAGAATTGCGTTATCCACGGCTATCTTTAGTACGGTGGTTATTTCCCTACCAATGACGTAATCCTTGCACGTTCTGACAAGTTCGTTGCTTGGCTTGCAAATATTTAATTTTCCTTCCGATCTATGAGCTGGCTGCGATGAAACAGTCAAAGGATTTACTTCATTTGCGTAAAACCACAAGAAAGACTCACAAAATTACAAATAAATTAATGACCGTCGCTTCTGCCGAAATAAACTTGCAAAGTAAACACGATCGTATTTGTCACGTAGCGAAAGTGAAAGCTGCAACGTCAGCGCATTCCATGGCTGACGTAATACCTCTTTTTAGCGTATTTATTATTCCCTTTAAATCCAACGCTTTGATAAAACGAAAAGAAAATATATTTTACCCACAAAAAAGAAAACAATATCCGTAAAATTGTCCGTATATTTATGTTTTAACAGCTTCTAGCGGAAAAACATCACACGTTGCGTGACTCAAAGTTTGGCCGAGCGGAGGTCTGCGTCTGGTCACCGACAAAAAAAACAAAAAAACAAGAAGATCTGTTAGATCTTATAACCGCGCTTTTAAAATTTAACTGTTTGCTTACCACTACAGTCGCAACGCAGTGCATATTCCAAAGCAATCTTTGATGATTCATTGATTACTGTAGACATCACAGCACTTGATCAACATAAACTCTGTTATCGCACCATCAGTCGTAGCCGTTGTGACATCTCCGATGACGTAATAGTCTTAATCTGGAAGTTTCTTCGGGATATGTATGGGCATGAAGATACGAACACTATTACAAACCGCTTTCTTTCTTTAAAGTCACGATTAAATTTTAATTGTTTTTTTCGCTTGAGTTAAGGGTTAGCAAAGAAGTCACACGAGTCACATAATTCAAGAATTGCGTTATCTACGGCTATCTTTAGTACGGTGGTTATTTCCCTATCAATGACGTAATCTTTGCACGTTCTGACACGTTCTTTGCTTGGCTTCCAAACATTTAATTTTCTTTCTGATCTATGAACTCGCTGCGATGAAACAGTCAAAGGATTTACTTCATTTGCCTAAAACCGCAAGAAATACTCGCAAAATTACAAATAAATTAATGACCATCGCTTCTGCCGAAATAAACTTGCAAAGTAAACACGATCTTATTTGTCACGTAGCGAAAGTGAAAGCTGCAACGTCAGCGCATTCCATGGCTGACGTAATACCTTTTTTCAGCATATTTATTATTCCCTTTAAATCCAACGCTTTGATAAAGCGAAAAGAAAATATATTTTACCCACAAAAAAGAAAACAATATCCGTAAAATTGTCCGTGTGTTTATGTTTTAACAGCTTCTGGCGGAAAAACATCACACGTTGCGTGACTCAAAGTTTGGCCGAGCGGAGGTCTGCGTCTGGTCACCGACAAAAAAAATTAAAAAAAAAAAAATAAACCACGGGTAAACCTAGAACCGCGCTCGGTCCATGGCCGGGCGATTAATAAACCACGGGTAACACCGCGGTAAAACGCACTGCGCATGAGTACAAATTTGAGCTTCCGGTAAATTACGCATTTCCGGCTACGTATTAAAATCCAATGTAAACAAGATAAAATCCCGTACCGCGAAGTTTGAAAACAAAAAGTAAGAGTTAGCAAAAGAAAGTAGGGGAAAGGTTTGTCTCGTTGAAAAGTTTATTTTTCATTTAAGTTTCAAGCGCTTGCACCCAGGGGTTTGGTGTTTGCACCAACAACAAAATATGAGAGACTTTCAGGCGCGTTCGCGCTCGATAAGAGCAATTTTTTTTTATGTAGTTCTCCTTGTTGCGTTGGTTTGGTTGTGCGGTTCCTTCGCAGAAAAATGTGGGAAAGCCAACAAAGCAGCCGTAAATGTGCCGGCAAAAGGTATTTTCTGTCTGAAGATTTAACCAGAGCTGCCGAACTCAAGTGGGCTCAACAGTTTGCCGTGTTCACCGGGACGAAATACGGACGACCAACAACAGATGTTCGGTTCCTAGAGAAAACCAATCGCGAGGCGTCAGGAAACAGCGGATTCCTGCGAGACTTTTTGCAGTCCTGGATGCCATAGGAGCAACATGTCATGGGTACAAGCCAGGTGCAAGGTGGTGCTACAAATGCTGTACCAGAGTGGACGAAGAAACAAGGTTTACCTCGCATCCTGAATAGAAGCCGCCGGTGTTACGAACTACTGGCAGGTCGGTTAATTAGACATCGTTTAATTATAATTGACACGCAGGTTCGCACTGCCTTGGATTGCTGCAAGGATTTTCGGAATGTCCTTACCAGCAAATTAAATGAAATTAAGGAAAAGGAAAACATACTCTTTCAAAGATTTTTGTTGCAACAATAAACAAGTTGTTTGTATCAAATTTTGTAAAATTTGCGGCAAAATAGACATGATATCAAAAAAAATTCATTTTAAATTTAATTATATTTCGTGTTAAATGATCCAAGTCTTACGCATTTATGGTTCTCCACTAAGATGGAAATAAACAGAACTCAGATGACAAACTTCAAAAGGTACCTATAAAATTATCTTGCACTACTGATTTTGGAGTGTTATTTGCAGTTAATGCACGTCACATTTTTATTCTACTCTTCTTGACTACAGTACAGTACGGTCAATTGCTTCACTAAAATTCATTGTTGGGGTGCAGGTAGCAAAAAGCCACCTCAGGCGGTTCAGTCTAAAATTGGTATATTTTGGAAAGAAAAAGGTAACACAGAAGCTGGGAAATATTATTTTGAAAAATTAATTGCTAAACGAATTTAAAGAAAAATAATAATTTTAAACACAGCAAAACAAGAACTTTTTGCCACTTGACAAACTTATTTTTCCTATGACCAAACCCATAAAATTGCACCAATAATATTGTCTAAAATTTATTTCAGTTTCACATATACTTATTGAAATTCAGTAGTACTGCAATGTTGTCTCAACACCGAGGATTCAGTTAGAGGGGTGTCCAGGAACCCTACGGGCACCGACTTCATGAAAAATTTCACTAAAAATTCACCTACTCCATTTTTCATTAGTGGGGGGATATGCTTTTTGGACATCCATTTTCAGTATATGGATACAAACAAACTCATCACTAGTATGTTTATTTCTTATTTTTTTTTTTAAGTTTTTATTTAGATCTTGCAATTTACCAATTTTAAGACTACGCAAGAACTTAAAGCAGCAACACAGCAGTAGTGAAGGCCTCCAAAAAGTTCAGAACCATTTCCAATTGCTGTTCTAAAGCCTTAAATTTCTAGAAAGGGCTTGTGGAATAGACCTGCAGTACCCAAAACGCCAGCAAACGTCCATGGCAGAAATACAAACATCATTTGGGGTAGTAAAAATAAATTGCTATGGTGAAGTTACAATGGATAAAACAGTTTGTAACAGGATGACAAATGCAATCCATGACTTAACTCAACTATCAGGTTAGTATCACTGACCTGAAATGTAAAGATACAAGACGTACAAGATACAAATATTTTGAAGGATAATTGTTTGACATCATGATAATCCATGGCACACTATAATAACACCATCTGACCAAAACTCATTCAAACAGATTATCATTATTTACATGTATTACACATGGTCAATGACAATATCATAAATTTCATCGTTCAGTTGAAGTCATAAGCACTAATGAGAAGGATTTAGAGGACTTCTCAATTATTATGGCAATGATTTGGAAGAGTTATCTGAGGAGTCTCTTGGCCAAGAAAAAAAATGCTGCGCCAGAGTTGCCACAAACTATTCAAGTCTCATCCTTTTAATGATTTGGAAAACTGATAATTATTTTGGTTTGAATATTGACTAGTGACTTAGGTAACAATCAAAATAGCATAATGTTGTTTAGGTGACCGGTAAGGGTAACAGACACCATTTCAAGATTATATTTCTGATACAGGTATTGTATTTGTGCAATCCAATAAGTAAGAGGATGTGTTAAGGCCAACACATGACAGTGATTGACACAAGCAGAGAATCAAATATTTAAATTTGATAAATAAAATTATTTCAATATTTTATTTAAATAAGTAAAATAGATATTTACCTTTTCTATTAATTTCAGAAAATTCATTTGACCAGCTGATCGGAAAATTTTAGATATCCTTGCAACATCATTATGAAAGCAGTGATGCTGTGCCACTGTATGCTCCTGGACAGGTGAAAGAGTTTGCTGGCAAAACTGCACCTGGTCTTTTCAATGTCATTTTGCAGTCTATTCTCTGGGAGGATCCAAGATTGAGTGAAGAACACCGTGTATTAGAGGAAAAAAGAACTCTTGTTTTGTTGTGCACAATAGCATATTTCAGGTACTTTGCCCTGTTTTGTTCTTATTTGTATTTAAAATACAGGTCTCCTTGGAAGACCATAAGGCCACTCAGTTTAAAAAGTCTGTTTGATTAATTATTGCATGTTTCTTAACTAGAACAGCAGACACAGCTTTACCCCAATATAAATGTCAGTTCTATTATATAACGAAGTAAAATTACTAGATGTTTTACCTTTCTTCACATTTAACCCCTTGAAAGGTAAGGACATAAAAGTAGTTTCAGTGAACTAACTTGCAATAATGCCATTCTTTTTATAGATCTCAGAAAACAAATACACTTCAAAGAGAAGAGGGATTATTTATCCAGCAACATGGGGCATCCTGAGATGTTATCAATTCTGGAAGAATTTGAGGTTTCAGCACAAGCCGAAGGGATGTGGATGGTCAAAAAAGCAGGCTCCTCAGGGAGCAGCCAATGTTTGTAACCTTCAGATTTCAAATGTACTTCGAGTGAGTTTAAAGTACGATAGTTTAAAATCTGAAAGCTATAACTTTAAAATATTGCGAATTAAAAGTTTGTCTGGTTAGTTGAACAGTCTTTTTGTGTACATATGGATAGGCTAGCAAAACAGTGGCGCATAAAGGAAACATGTTATTGTAACATAGAAAATCATATAAGTCACTGAAATGATTTTAAATTTTAATAAATTTATTGTTTCAAATGAGTGAGTTACTACACAGTTCTGTAATGGTGTTCTGCCTCTTATTACTGGCAATGTACAACTTGAAGACTCCTTTGACCTATCCATACTGAATGAAAATCCAATGGTACCTCAAAGTTCTCTGGCATTTCATTTAGAATGGCTCACCAAAGAAGGCAGTCTTGCTGCTGTTGTAATCATGAAATTCTGAAAGTAAAATTGAAATTTATTTTCCAAACCGAAAATTTGTATTTTCATGCAGGCGCTTGACTATTACATGTAGCTTGAGTTTTAAGTGAGCTTCTCATGACCAGCTCAACAAGTTGAAATCGTGAGATCACTTCCATTATGAAATTCGTAGTATTATAAGCTAAATAAAATCGATAAACAACCAATAGACTTACGAACCTTCTCTGTCACCATGAAAAAAATTTTCAACGGATATGGTATAAATAAGAAGAACCCTAACTATAGATATTTTTAAATTATTTGACCCCTCTTTTTAACCATCATTGTACTCTATTTTTAGTATTATGACGATTGTATTGTAAATTTCTGTTTTCCTTATCTAGACTAAGTAGTAGTAGGTCCACATCAGCTGTACAGTTGCATACTTTAAAAACCTACTTATCAAATAAATGTATGTATGTACAACACGAACTGACAAAAGGCTTACTTAGTTACTAATCAGTAATGACGGCCACTGCGGAGCATTTCGTAAAGTGTCCAACGAACATTTCCAGGACCAGTAATTGCAACAAGTTATTATCTACATAGCTTTTTTGTATTTGTGGTCCTTTCTTCTTTCATCTGTGGCTGCTGATTCACAACAACAAGCTTAAACACCGCGAGGCGGACAACAAAATTAATCTGAACCACCGAACACCACGGGGAAGCCGGAAGTGCTGAACTTGACGCATGCGCATACGTTTTGCCGCGGTGTTACCACGGGTAAACCTAGAACCGCGCTCGGCCCATGGCCGCGCGGTTAACAAGAAGATCTGTTAGATCTTATAACCGCGCTTTTAAAATTTAACTGTTTTCTTAGCACTACAGTCGCAACGCAGTGTACATTCCAAAGCAATCCTTGATGATTCATTGATTACTGTAGACACCACATTACTTGATCAACACGAACTGTATTATTGCACCATCAGTCGTAACCGGTGTGAAATCTCCGATGACGTAATAATCTTAATCTGGAACTTTCTTCGGGATACGTATGGGCATGAAGATACGAACACTATTAACAACAGCTTTCTTTCTTAAAAATCACGATTAAATTAAATTGTTTTTTCCCCTGAGTAAAGGGCCAGCAAAGAAGTCACACAAGTCACATAATTCAAGAATTGCGTTATCCACGGCTATCTTTAGTACGGTGGTTATTTCCCTACCAATGACGTAATCCTTGCACGTTCTGACAAGTTCGTTGCTTGGCTTGCAAATATTTAATTTTCCTTCCGATCTATGAACTCGCTGCGATGAAACAGCCAAAGAATTTACTTCATTTGCCTAAAACCACAAGAAATACTCGCAAAATTACAAATAAATTAATAAACGTCGCTTCTGGCGAAATAAACTTGCAAAGTAAACACGATCTTATTTGTCACGTAGCGAAAGTGAAAGCTGCAACGTCAACGCATTCCATGGCTGACGTAATACCTTTTTTTTTAGCGTATTTATTATACCCTTTAAATCCAACGCTTTGATAAAACGAAAAGAAAATATATTTTATCCACAAAAAAGAAAACAATATCCGTAAAATTGTCCGTGTATTTATGTTTTAACAGCTTCTGGCGCAAAAACATCACACGTTGCGTGACTCAAAATTTGGCCGAGCGGAGGTCTGCGTCTGGTCACCGACAAAAAAAAAAAAACAAGAAGATCTGTTAGATCTTATAACCGCGCTTTTAAAATTTAACTGTTTTCTTAGTACTACAGTCGCAACGCAGTGCATATTCCAAAGCAATCTTTGATGATTCATTGATTACTGTAGACATCACAGCACTTGATCAACACAAACTCTGTTATCGCACCATCAGTCGTAGCCATTGTGACATCTCCGATGACGTAATAGTCTTAATCTGGAAGTTTCTTCGAGATATGTATGGGCATGAAGATACGAACACTATTACAAACCGCTTTCTTTCTTTAAAGTCACGATTAAATTTAATTGGTTTTTTCCCTTGAGTTAAGGGTTAGCAAAGAAGTCACACGAGTCACATAATTCAAGAATTGCGTTATCTACGGCTATCTTTAGTACGGTGGTTATTTCCCTACCAATGACGTAATCTTTGCACGTTCTGACATGTTCTTTGCTTGGCTTGCAAATATTTAATTTTCCTTCCGATCTATGAACTGGCTGCGATGAAACAGTCAAAGGATTTACTTCATTTGCGTAAAACCACAAGAAATACTCACAAAATTACAAATAAATTAATGACCATCGCTTCTGCCGAAATAAACTTGCAAAGTAAACACGATCGTATTTGTCACGTAGCGAAAGTGAAAGCTGCAACGTCAGCGCATTCCATAGCTGAAGTAATACCTTTTTTCAGCGTATTTATTATTCCCTTTAAATCCAACGCTTTGATAAAACGAAAAGAAAATATATTTTACCCACAAAAAAGAAAACAATATCCGTAAAATTGTCCGTGTATTTATGTTTTAACAGCTTCTGGCGGAAAAACATCACACGTTGCGTGACTCAAAGTTTGGCCGAGCGGAGGTCTGCGTCTGGTCACCGACAAAAAAAAAAAATAATAATAAACCACGGGTAAACCTAGAACCGCGATCGGGCCATGGCCGCGCGGTTAATAAACCCCGGGTAAACCTAGAACCACGCTCGGCCCATGGCCACGCGGTTAACAAGAAGATCTGTTAGATCTTATAAGCGCACTTTTCTTAGCACTACAGTCGCAACGCAGTGCACATTCCAAAGCAGTCCTTGATGATTCTTTTGATACTGTAGACATCACATCACTTGATCAACACAAACTCTACTATTGCACCATCATTCGTAGCCGTTGTAGAAATCTCCGATGACGTAATGGTGTTAATCTGGAACTTTCT
>NW_028301553.1:20505000-20592500 GCF_042242905.1 Orbicella faveolata
CCCGGGATGTTATTGGCCGTCTGGGAGGTTCGTATAGGCAAAAACTGTGACCGAGGCCAGACAATAACATGTTTATCTTTTTTTCTTGCGGTAAATTGGCTTTCAAGTGGGTTTGTTTACGCAGCTTTGTCATTGAATTGGCTTACGCGCCGTCTACAGACTCTACAAACCATTGATAAAAAATCTAACGAGCGAACGAGCGAGTAACTCTGATACTAGACAAAGAAAGATGTATTAAAGAACAGATTTATACCGAACTACTTTATGTTACTTGCATTTAGTTCACCATTTAAGTTCTCTAAAAGTGTTTTTCCGGTGTGAAATTTCGTGCAAAGTTTGACGTTGTACTACAATACATTTCTGTCAGTCGTTGCGAATCACTCGAAATCAGACTTTTCCACCGTAAATTGAGTGGCAGATAGCGAGGAAATTTGTAAAGTGTATTCCACAGAAATTCTCTCAAATACGGCAACGATCGGAGAGGTAAACTCGACTGAAATTGACTCATTTTTTAGTTAAAATTGTGCAGAGAGAGACAGAGGATTACGCGCCATTACAGCGCCGAGCGACAAACAGCCAAACAAACTCTCACAACTTCAAAAAACTTAATTGAATTTACTTGCAGTGACTTTCCTTGCCATTTAAAGGTGAACAGAGGTAAACTTGCGTTGATTAATCGTCTATGGAAGTGTAAAAAGGGAGAAAGATGACGATTACCGCTAATTCGTTAACGAAAATAGATCAGCTTGACGGATTCCGCCCGCTGTGGCGGTCCGGATGAGAAAATTCGGCCCGCTCCAGGAACCAATGAGATTGCAGAATTTGTTGAATTCTGCCCGCTCACGAGCCGAGAAAAAGATAAGAAAAGGTATTTTTTGTTGCCTCCTAATGCACAAAACACAAATACAATACAGTAGAGATACAATACATAAAACTGTGATACATACTTTACTGCAATTCCCTACAAGGGTTTTTCAGGTACAAGACTACATAACTATCATACTAAAATAACTAAAAAAAATAACCAAATAACTAAGGTAATAAATATGCATTGAAAAGTTAGTGAGATACAATGGATTGAATCTAGTTCTTACAAATTCATAGGTTAATCAGAAAAAAGTAGGTAAACAATTATTTTCTTCAGAGCCTGAAGATTTAACATCGTCTCTTATATTATTCCAGAGCCAAGCACCACGATAGGTGATGGACCGCTGTCCGGTGGTTCGACGGCGCCTTGAAATGCTCGGTTGACCGCGTTGTTTAGTATTTCTGGTGTGAATTTGTGAGCGCAGAGTAAATTTCTCGATTAAGTACTCAGGGAAGAGTTTATCAACACATTAGGGAGTTTAAGCAAATCACTACGGCTGGGGCTACTACGGCTGCCGTGACTGAAAAGGTCTAGGGAGAGTACGTCTTTGTGGTCTCCCAAATTTTAAGTTTAGCAAAGCGAAGTACAAAGATGAAAAAAACGTACATCGGCTAAGGAGTTTAAAATCTCTTTTATGTAGTTTCTCACAGCCAAATGGCTTAGCTCAAAGGACGATGGCCGTTTATTCGCCTTCTTAGGACGAACAGATTATTTCTGAGCGAAAGCGAATGCCATACACTTTGTACCATAACAATTTGATGGATAAAATATATAATTTCAGGGACAAAATGTCTCAAAGAATATCGAGTGAGGAACACAAATATATCAATACTCAAAGAAGCAAAATGGCATCGTATAGTTATCCAGATATAAAACATCTTCACTAAACCCTCAAAGTAAACTTAATCGAAGAAAAACAACCTCGTACTCAACACGAATATTTCACTTGACTCACTTCGCCATTCCAACACCTTTGCCAAAACTTATCGTAGATCCAGGATACGGATTTACGAGCTTATGAGAGGCAACCTTGACACAATCTTTGACTTAAATTGACTCTAAAGGATATAGTATCCAATGGAATTCTTAAAATGCCGAGATGTCCGTTGAAAAGGGCCAGAGAAGCGAAATAAACCCGACGTAGTAGCCACTACGGCAAAACATCCCGACTTACGTAGTCAGATTTCACGCTATGGCTGGTTGCAACCGACGTACATGCGCAGTGTCTCATTTTGGGGGAAATTTACTTCCGGCAGCCGTATTAGCGCCAGCCGTAGCGATCTGCTTAAAGTCCCTATTTAAAGATCACTACGGCATTGTTCAAGTCTGTCATTAACAGGCAGCCAATTTAGGGATGCAATGTGCAAAGTAACGGTGCAAGTGTAATTTACATTGTATCAAGAAAAAAACAAAACACTAGTAAGGCAGTCGAAACTTGAGTGCGTCGATCCTCCCTAACCTTTTTGCCGTGACGTCTATACGAACACTGGATTGGAGAATAACAATAATTAAGAGTGGGAAAATCATCAACAAATGTACACAATGTTTGCTGAAAGAAGCCTCACATTGCATCTCAGGAAATTACTTTTCAAACATCTTCATAGTGGGAGGGAGTGACCCCCTCCCATACTCTCCCCAAACGATGCACAGTGCGAGTCTTGATTTGTCCAACCGCTTCGCGGCATGTTTTTCACGCAAACCTTAGTCGCCTACTTTTTGGATGGAACCCGCTACTCGAAAAACAACTGACAACCTCGCGGTACTCAGTTGTCGATGTTGTTATGTATTTAAGCAGGCTTAGTCATTACAGCAGCAAAACCTTTTGACACTACATGTACAAGTTCACTTGACATGTGTAAACAGTGCCGAGCTCAGAGAGTTAAAACTCACATGGGACATTGCACAAAATAGGGCTAAATTGAGAGATTGTTGTTATGTTATGACCCATTAGGACTACGAGCTAAATAGATAACTATTATTAGAGGATAAAGTAAGTAAGTAAACAGTACTCTGCCATAAATTTCCCACTTAAAAACTGTAACGACTTGTTATGTCTACCTTCTCACTTGTAGCAATTCAACTCCCAGATAGTGACATTTGAAAACAGCATTCCAATCGAAAGGAATACATCTAAGCATAAGACCTTAAGTACGCATTGCGGACTTACTTTTTTTGACTTACTTGACGCCATGCCATGCCTTGGCCCCAGGCTTGGTGGCGGGGGGGGGGGGGGGATGAGGGGGGGGGGGGAATGGGTCGGAAATGTGTAAATAATGTGCCGTGAGGTTTTCCAAGGCTGGTGAGTATGCGACAAAACACATGCACAAAACACATTTGAAAGCGTAGAATTTGGCGATTTGCGATAGTACGGATAGTTGACATACCCTCCGTTAAGTCTAAGTTGTTCGAGGTGTAAGTTCAGTCTAGGCCTCTTCCTTCAGTCCGCACACAAATACATAAATTAGAAAAAAAAACTTTATTTGTGGCTTATTGTGGTTTGGATTCTTCCGTCTTTGGGATTTCATCGCAGCTACACAAATCGTGAAAAAATATAGCAAATTTGCATTTCCAATGATGTTTCACAATAATGACAAAAAATTCGTTGACTGCTATAGGCCTATGACACTTTTAAACTACTCAGTGAAAGCTGTTTGTTTTCTATCAATTTAAGCCTTATCAGAACTTTTTTCAAAACGGTATGAAAATATTTGTTTTGTCAACTAGGAAAAGATCAAAAAATTGCACCGAGTAGTATTATATTAATCACAAAGGGTGTCAAAAATATGGCATCCTTGTTCTGAAGTTTCCATGGACACAAATTTTGCCGCCATTTTGAACCTTACTCGGTGAACTGGTAAATTTGCTATAAGTCTACATACACATCATGTGCCAGCTGAAATTAGAAATCCCAAAGACGGGAGGGTCTGAAATATTACACAACCCGAGCCACCTCCGGTTTCCCGGTATATTTGTTAAAGCGACCTTTGGGGAAACTAGCAGATCACTCCAACACTCTCTTGTTTGGTTACTTCACTTTCAATTCCCAATGATCTCTCTAGTACAGTTGTCACAACGTTCTTCTACAATTGCCGTGTCCTTGACTGCTAGAATAACTACTTCGACTACTAATACAACAACTAGGAGTTCACTCGTCACGTTCCTTTTAAAGGGACAACCACATGTTCCATCAAATCACTGTCAAACTGTCAATTAGGCTAACTTAATGTCATGCGCAGTTCGTATACGGTTCTATCGCGACTACGCACAAAGCCACATAGCATATTTTCCTTCGAGGTTATCGAGGTTGACTAAAACATTTTCTACCTTGATTTTAACCGACTATTCCTAAGTGGTTGACCAAAATAAGGTAATGTGAGTAATGTAAAGTTGCAATCTCGATTTTTATTGACCAAAAGTTGAGGATAATACTAAGTTTAAAAGTAAAGGTTGTTGTCATAAATTTCTTGTGACATAAGTGTTACTATCAAAACAATTGCACAATCCAAAGTTCGTGGGTTGGCCTTTCTCAAATTTCTGAACCCACCTAGTCCATATATCACTATCTGTACGTGTTCTCGCATTTAAATATTTTCAAGAAACCACCACCATGTTATCAGCGGCAAGTGCATGTTTCTTTTTACCTGGATCTCTGTAAAGTGAGGACCGGATGGTGGCGGATGGCGGATGGTGGATAGCGGATGGAAAAATGACGATGGAAAAATGACGATAGAAAAATACGGATGGAAAAATGCGGATGATAAAATGGAATGAAAAAATGTGAATGATAATATAGGGACGAGGAGAAATAAGTTTACGATGTTTTCTTACATTCTGTGTTGTAAAATTACGCCTAGAGAATTCATAGATCGAAACATTTTTTACGCCGGTTAGGAAAAAAGTGAAATTAAAAAAAAGACTTTGATCAAGGAACAGTAGTTATTCAGACTCCGTCTTTTACCACATCGAAGGACTTCGGCTATTTACTTTTCAGCAAATTTCCTCCGCCGAAAACCAGCATTTTCAAAATAAGTTAAACACTTCTACGATCACAGATCGGCTACTCACTGTACCCTAGTCGACAAGTTTCCTGGGCACACAGAGCGTTCGCAGCTGTGCATAACACGTGTGCAAAGGTGTCTCTGTCGCAAGATGACTGCACAAGGGTCATGGAGTCGTCCGACAGCAGCGATTCTCTGACTGAATCTGTCTTTGTTTCGAAAACGTGAGTTGATGAATTTAATTTAGTCGATTGAACTTCGACCTTATCTTTATTTCTCGAAATCTTTGCTAACCATTTCCTTGAGTGCTTGTCTAGTAAAAGCGCCGGTTCATCTTCCGATCGGTAGGATAATAAGACCTTTGGAAATGGAAGGTAAGAGCGTTTTACAGCTTTTGTTTTGGAACGGATTTCATGTCATTGAAATAGCGGAGACATAACTTGAACACAAGAAGGAAACATTCTTAAACTTTTGTAAAGAGTTCTTTTTGGATGTACTGCAGTTTATAAGCACAGCTGTCAACTCTTGCAAGGCAACTTTAAAGCGTAAAATCGGTGATTTATTTGAAAAAACCTTAAGGTTACAGTATACCTTCAGGGGTGTCTCGCGTGCAAGCGATGTAGCGCGCGCAGTTTAAGCTGTAGATACCTAAACTCCTATATCAAATTAAAGCTCATAGAGCTGGCTATCAAACTATACCAAGAATTTTGCAATAAAATGAATGTCGAATCTTTCACGACCACTAAATGCGAGCGCCCGAATCACCTTTCGAAAGCTACAAGTGAAAGCGAATTTGTTTTTCGCCAATTTCATTTTTTCCTCCGTTTCAGGGCCCAAAGTGCTCAAGGTCATTCCACTGAAATAGAACCTGCACTGAGATTTTTGTCAAACTTTGCCTATTGACTGTTTATATTGTAGGAACTTAAATTTAGAAATAAAAATGAGGCGTCTCCATGTTCGTTTAGGAGCAACAGCACCTTGTTTATACCATATAAATCCTTACAATAGCACCATGATTATAGTCACGATTGCTTGCTAAATTCACGTTTCCGACGATTGTTTCTTGCTCAACACGGAGAATTGGCCCATACTTATTTTACATAGAGAAATTTATTACTCAATTCAACACAACAGAAAAAAATGATAGGTCACCGTACTCGTTTTCGAGAAAATGACGATTTACCTCTATGGCGAGGTCCAGCCGCGAAGAAAAAGCCGCCATTTTTTAATGCGCGTGCACTAATCACGCGTGAAATTGTGCGCAGTAGGGATGCGCAATGCAATACTGTGGAATGACCTTAAAAACCGTGTCTGCGTTTTGCCATATTCAATTGCAGTAAAAAGTTACAGAACATTTTCGAAATAGGATTAAAAAAATGTGGAGTGATCGTACAAAAATCGCTCTCGAAGAAAAAGTATTTCGAAATTAACAATTCACACGCTTTTGTAGTTTACATGTTAAACTAGCTACTGTCCAAATTTGAGGGCAATTGAACAAATTCCCTTTGAGTTAGAACTCTTTAAAGTGTCTGCTTCAAGCGAAAAAAATTATTCGAGAAACAGCGCTAAGAAGAATCTTCTGCTTCGCAAACAAACTCCGTCCACAAACGCCTTCAACTGGGTTCTCAGATAACTGAGCCAATCAGTGCAGGGAAAGTTTACTACCGGCATTAACCTCTTGGTAAAATTTACGCGCGAATCTCTAAAAAAAACCCTTGTGTTTCGCAATGTGCTCAAGGCACCGAAGGCGGAGAGATAATTTTTCTGTAGCTCGGTTTTTCTTGAAGCTGGTCTGGCAAAATGGGGAAGACTAAAAAAGATACGAACGTTAGAGTGGCTGAGCGAAGGAAACAAACAAAAAAAAGCGCGGGGAGCAACGGTGTTTGGTCAACTGTGCATGGATAATATTTCAAATGGTCTCAATGAGTCCGACGATTCCTCGACATCGGACTCATCAGAAGAGTCTCTGTCAACATCCCTGTTATTGCTGTCAAGTTCCGAAATTTTTACAGAACCTTTTTTTTCTCTTTTAATACAACGAATATTTTGCCCGCCTTAACGATGGCTATAGCTTCATCCGCGTGGCAAACTTTCGCTTCTTCACTCATTGATGTATTTCCATTCGTTCTTTACTGTTTTCGCTTTTTCGAACTGGTCCATGTTTTTAACGTGGTCTATGTTTACTTATAACTAGGGTATCTAAAAGATAGTAATGCTGCGGCACGTTCTGTTGATAGTGACATATTTAACGCCGTGATTCATTTACTTGCGCGTTCCAAGACTTACATTAACTGTTATTTCTCAAAGTAGTGTCAAATCGTGGTGTCACTTAAAATCTGTCGTTGTATGCATCAACTTCATGCATGATGACGCATCGATGGCGAGGTGTGACAAAGGATCGAGACAAAAAAGTACATTGTGATCTGAAGTATGTTTGGACATAAAACGATACACATCAGCCTCTCCTTTACCAGATCGCGAAAATCGAAAGATGTGGAAATTGTAGGAGCAGAAATCTAACTTATAAATTCTGTACTAGCACGCATTAAATAGCTCTAGAACTCGACAGAAGAACACACAGACTGTGTCGAGAACGTGTCCACCGCGATGTGTGAAAATGCTCAAGCTTTAGCTTAAATTCATGTTTCCATGAAAAGGAATAGATTGCAGCATTTATGAAATCAGCGTGTTCCACGGTTTTCGTTTGTTTTAATTATTCTACAAGCTTTAGTAACGACGACTTCTCTTCATTCAAGAATTCGGCGAAGGAGGCGAGACTGCTAAGAAATGACATACTAAGATGTCACAATTAGTCGTCCAGATTTACAAACTTTCACATACTGCATAGCAAGAGTTGTGAAAGTCAAGCACGATCTCCTTCACGTCGCTTTACAGGTAAATCAGAGCAAACTTTCTCAGTGGAATCCACGCGAAAAAGGACGACGGCTCGACGAGTATGACATCCTCGTCGGTTGTTCGTGGCGCAATGCACTCCAGTAAAAGTGGCGCAGTGCAGTCTGGTTAACTGCAATGCATCCTGGTAAAAAGTGATGAATTAGAGAATTCGTACCCCCTTCTATATATTCTTCTTAAATCCTGATTATGTTGCTGCTCGCTCGCTACGCTCGCTCCGCAGCAACGAGAATTACACCTAATAGTAAAAATGCTTGGTAGTCAGAACAACAATGCTGATCAACTGAGTAGCCAGGGGCGGGGCAGAAGACTCCCGAAATTTTCGTATGGGCATCATCCAACAAAAAATGACGTCACATCCGGTTTAAACTGCGCTTCGCGGCTCGCTTCACAAAGCGAGAAAATGGCGTTTCGATTACTCATGATTTCCCTCTATTTGTAAACCATCAGTCTCGTTTCATTTTATATTGAGTATGGAAGGATGTTGCAGACACATTACTTCGACTTTTGAAGCAAACATTTCGGGAAAAGAGAAAAGTTTATTATTGTTTTGAAGCAAAATAACGGAGAGCCTTCCGTCATCGTCGGGCGAATTTTACACATTTGCAAAACTGGTGTTGTTCCGACTTTTGGTTCTTGTTGTTCGTGATTTAGTGATAACAATAAGTGCAATAGCCTATAATGTTAACAAAAGCCTGGATGAAGTATTGCTGGCCATAGTTTGCACTGTGTACTACGGGAACATAATTAACAGAAGCCGTTTAGCTCCGAAAGTCGCTGTCACCAGAGCTTTTGTTGCTCTTGGCTCACGTGTATTGGTAGAAGAGACAAGCTGGATTGCATGCTGAAGGTCAGTATCCCACATTGCTACATCTCTCGTTGAAGATTGTTGTTTTCAGTAAGATACAGTACATATGTATCGGTAGTTTGGGGTCATCAGTCTCTTTCTCTTTGGTGAGTGCTTTTAAAACGCCCAGTAAAAACTTGATTCACGGCATGGAGACTTATGCCTCGCTGGATCGAAATTCGAGCAAGATTTTTAAGTTCTAGTCCTCTTTAAAAGTAATTAAATCAATTATTCAAATCCAAGCCATCAGAGGGAATCTGCCATTGAAGCTGCCCTAAGTTAAGGTCCTGTTTATGGACTTTCCCCTTTGAAAATCGTGGGGGTGTTCTTTGAGGCAACACAGGTCCCATTTGTATGGTCTCGGGTACCCGGGATAACCCTCCCCCTGAGGCAACTTTATCAAGTGTTTGTATGAGAAAATGTAGCCCATGTAGGCCGAGTAAAAGTTGACCCTGCATGATTATTCGTAACTCTTATTGAATAATCAAATGTGCAACTATCCCTCTTTGTTTAAGTTTCCCTCACTCATTTGATCAGAGTGGGTTTTGCTGAGTTAATTTTCTCTTCTTTGATACAAATTGCTGCTTTAAATGTTAAATCTAGGCATTACGTGACACTCGCCATGCCGAGAGTTGTTCCAGTTAGGCGAGCCAAAGTGTTTATGTATACTCAAAGAAAACTTGTTGGTTACTTTAGCTGCCAAGGCGAGTCAACTTACCCACCTGAATTGTCTCACCTCCAAGTCTGGTTCGTCATCCTCGTGTAAACGGTTGGTTGAATTTTGCAAAGAAATAAGTGAAAAGTTAGCTCCGCCAGGGTAACTCGGGGAAAGGGTTGTCTCTGGTACACAAGAGCCATTCTATTTTATTTCCATTTTCCCTCTTCCTCTTCCAACTGATTATGCGAAATATACTGTCCAAACTCTTTATGGGTACTGGTGTTTGAGAGTGTCATCTTTATCACTACTGTGGAATGTACCTCACCATACAGCCACCCCCGTTAACACAGCCACCTAGTTATTATGGCCATTCTATTCTGGCTCAAACAAAAGCTCAGTCGGTCATTTTCTTATTTATTAATTATACAGTCAGATTTTTGTGACCTGTTGGTGACCAGATTAACAGAATTCTGGCACATTGTAGGAGTAATTTAAATACAATTTACAGCAAGCAACAGGCATCATTTTGTTAGTGAAGTCCCCTGCATATATGTAACTCTTGATTATTTTGAGATTTTATCTTTATTATTTTATCAAGGCAATAATATTTTGATTCCTGCTCCAGCGGTGGCGGGGGGGGGGGGGGACTCTCCTCTATGTGCTATAATACAGCTGTGCAGCCCCAAAGGGTATGGTTATTCAGCCGCTTTGGTCATGAATACTCTAGGGTAAGACTTTTGCCCTCTAGTCTTTAATTTGTTATGTAGAATAAGCTACCTCAATTTTCATCATTATTGATAAGACCCTCAACAAAAGTCCTTCAAAACTTATGTTTAGGGCAACTGTAGCAGTCGCAACAGTCATAAATGGGGTAGGGAAAATCACAGATTATGGTCATAAATAGGTTAAGAGTTTAACTTTTGTGAAGAGGGCTGCACTGACCCCCACCCAATTTTTCTGGGATGTACAAAACACATTTTCTTAACAGTTACTACAGTCTTGCTTTAGTAAATCAAAATAGTACTTGCTGCCTGGTACTTTATAAAAGTATAACCCCTCCAGAAGCCTTCACAAAGTACATGTAATATCTGGTGCTAACAATTTTTTTTTTTTTTGCGGCTGATTAAAATTTGGTATTAAATTGTACTGAACTGGTGCAGATTTAATATACATTATATTTTGTCACACTTAGTTCACTTATTTTAAGACTACTCAGCAGCAACTAGTACCTCTTGTATGACCATGCAGTAACAGTATATTCTAAACAAAAAAAAAGTACATGTATATGTATTACTATCCTGCCTGGAAGAGTGTGTAGAGAGAGCACACAGTGCAGTGCCCTACTGTATGTCTTTTGTTAGGTATAATAATCTTAAATTTAGAAGACTCATATTGATCTTAGAATTCACAAAAAAGTTGATTTCTTGACAACCCTCCTTTAGCTGTGTCACTTCATAATAAATTAGCAGTTTGGTATGTTGTAGCATAGAACTTTAATTAATTAAGTTATCACACCGGTATCACAGAGGTCATGGGTTAGAATCCAGTACACACCTAATTTTTTTTTCAGGCTATAATTTCACCTTTGCTTAAGTTGTGTATAGTACGTTGCAATGATCAATCATGTCTTTATAAGTTGATCAATGTATATATGTCCCACTGACTTATACTTCAACATTTTATCTTAAAGTTTGTTTATTTGTTTTATTGTATGGTTCTAGAAAATGTCCATACCCACCCCAAGGAGATTATTGGAAATTCCAGGGATGGGGAGGGTCTCAAAAGCCAAACTTTTTAAAGAAAAGTATTAATAAAAATTGGAATTTCCATAGGGATGGCATGGGGAGATCTCTGTTTAATAAATACATAAATGATATGTACAGACCCATTATCTGATGTGACGACTGTGCAATATATCCTGGCCAACGAGTTGCCAAGGTGTAGCATCCTTGTTATCAATTTCAAGTACCAAATTAAAGAAGATCAGCATGTTAGATGGGAGAGGGGAATTTTTCAAAATATCATAAACTAAAAATATATATATTTCCAAACTCAATCATGTTAGTAGTGTTAGTGTCTATTTATTTATTTATTTATTTATTTATAAATGAATACCTGTGAAGAGATAGTCATACATTCTTGCAAATATTCTGGGAGTCTCCCACATACCATTTAGATCATCCAGTCCCCCAGTAAAGTTATGAAATTTATTGTCCAAGTAAACTACTGAACCATGGGCTCCAGTGGGGACAGTGCTATTACGATGCAATTTGCAGATGTGCTACATAATATGAGCTTAACAGTTTTGTTACCATGGCAACAGACTGCATTTCAGACCTTCCCTGATATTCTAGGCTTTTCTGGCCACCTCATGGCCTTGATTAATGTTTTTCAAGCTGAAAATCACTGCATTATTGAAATTGGGTTAGAGGGAACTGGAAAAGATTGAGTTGCCAATAATTGGGAACATATTTTTGTAGCCATATTAGTGTGTTGCCTGTAGAACTATAAGGCTACCAAGTTTCAATGATTTCTGCTGTATAATGGTCTGCACTTGATGTAATATTGGGTTTGGTGTATGACATCATCAGTCCTCTCATTTGCATATATTTTACACATTTTAAACTTAAATATCTCCAGAATTAATGCAAATATTTGTTAAGGTAAACAGCATTTGTAATCTATAGTGGAATTCTATTTGGTACTCCTAAAAATTCTGAATCAAGGGGTCAACATTTGATGATAGTAGCATGCCAAATCATTGAGTTGAATTTATGCTGCTGACATTTACATGTACTGTAAGGTGTTGAAGAGAATTTTGCAGGGGAATTTGGTGTGTTTATTGAATTGCCAGAGGTTGGTTGGCTGGTTTTGTTATTGCTTTGTCATTATCTTCCATGTATTTTTTTTTAAACGCAGAGTGGTTGGTGGCAAAAGCGAAACTGGCAATATTCTCACTTACCTGTGTTTCTAAAGTCATGTTTTTAGGTTTTTGTGGTCAATCTATTAGTAGCTGCACTGTCTTAAATTAAAATGGAAAAGATGTGATATTAATTATGTAAGTTATACTTTGGTATCGTTCATACCAAAATTATAGTATTTTCTGGTTCAATGTTTGCCTCTGCATTAATTTGATTAAACTACTGTAGTTTATTTTTTAATGGAATTTAATTCTGTCAAAAGGGAGGTGGGAATCTGAGAACAATAGTGAACTAGACCAAGAAATATACAGAAATCTACCACCATTGCTTTCATGGCTGAGTGGAGATGAATCTAAGTCAGACCAAAATTAGAAAAAAAATTACTGATTTATTGGAGGGTTGAAATGGGATCCTGGCTATGGGAGAGTAGGAATTGGGGCTGAGGGGGGTGGGTGGTGTGCTTGTGAATTTAAGAACCTCTCTGAATGTGAAAACAAACTGTAGGTTTGAAAAGTTTAAAGCGGAGTTAAAAATTATACTTTAATATATCTTGTTTATTAAGGTGGTAATGAGCATAATACCCACTTAGGGTGAGTCATTGAAACAATGACATAATTTATGTTTGTCTTTTCTTAGGTGGTTACCTCCTGGCATATACACCCCACACAGGCATACAATGTTAGGATTAGATGATGCAACCTGCTTTCCCATGTTTAACATACACGTAAGAGTATTGATCAGTGGACCAGTGTACAAGTGTGATTTCTCTACTGATAATGAGAATTATAATAAAGATACAAAGCCACTCTGGTGTGATTTATTTAATTATTCCTTAACAGTAAAGTGAACCAGTTAAACCAAAGGTTGCACTCTGTAAGATCAGGTGTACAAAAATTAAGTAGAAAATTTCACTACATCAATTTTATTAATTAAGTATACTTCTTTGCAAAATATAGTTGGTATTTTGTTGTACTGGTAAGAATATAATTTGGAATTTTTTATGGGAAATGTTTCCATTTAAAAATGTAGCTCAGATGCCACAACTATAGTTCTCCTTTCTGTGGTGTTTTCTTTTGTGGTAAATTGCGAAAACAAATTATGTTGACCTACATGTAAGTTAAAAAAATATACAAGTAGTAGCTCTTCTGAAAAAAAAAGTTAATTTGTTGTTGTTTCTTCCTGTTCATTTTTTCCTTGAACATGTTTATTTTCCTAATAAGTAGTTTAGCTAGCCATAAAAATGTTTTGTTGTCTCTGAGACCATTTTCAAGATAAAAAAGTGATTTGTATATAAAATTTGAAATTTTTTTTGGGGGGGGGGGTTGGGGGGTGGGGACCTTTTCAGAATTTCCCTACAAAGATCACAAGGTACAAGGGAAGGGGCAAAAATAGAATTTTAAGTGTTAAAACATATGTTTTCATCATCAGTTTGGGCCTCTCTGTGAAGCTGCATAGTATACTTGAGGATCATGTTATACCCATTTTAATTCAAAATACAAATGGAAACTTGCATTGACAATCACTTAATCTCTTGGCACTGTTTTGTTTTTTTAATAATTGCCTTTTTTCACAAAACAGTAATTTGAACATCTTTGTTTCACAAGCTGCGAGGGGGGAGGGGTATTCTACAAAGTTTTAAATGGAAAGGCCTTATCTCAAGGTCCATTAACCCTTACCCTTTTGTATACATTTGTACCATTTTGATAGAAATGGCACCTCTTTTGTTGACCTTACATTGCAAAAGGGTAAATGTACCCCTTTAACAAACCTATTTAAGAATACTGGATCCCTTTTCTATTCCCTTGGAAAGAAGTTAATAAATAATATTATAGAATCTCTTCATTCTGGCTGAGGAGAGTAAATGAGAGCTTTTCAACAACATTTTAGAACCAGAAGAATGGAATCCCTAAATGACAGATTTTCCTACCCTTTCATACACCTCAACTTGTGAAATCCCTATCATTAGTTTATACCTGAAGCCTAAAAAAGGTACTCATCGTGAGCTGAGCCTCCCCATATAGGTCATTACAGAGAGCCTTCCCACATACACAAGTCAGGAACTCTTGACAAGTACTGTAAGTAGATGCTGGCTTTAAGACTGGTCTGAGCCAGCTTCTTAAGTTTTTTAGCACAAACTTGTTGCTCTGTGTCAATTTCTAGTACAAAACGTTTTCTTTGCTGATCTGGTCCAAGTTCACAGACACTAGCATCACTCTCACGACACTGACTCTATCACTGTCACTCACAGTCTGATTCTTCAGTTTCACTGCACCATGCTTCATCATCACCCAGCATTGTTAGACATGAGTTCATTAGCTTGTAAAATTCATCAGCCTGGCAGTGTCACTGTTGCTATTGCCTGTTCCCAGACTTCCTTTTATGGCTAGGTGTAGGGGCATGAAATTTCACTACTGTTTACAAACAATTTGTTTAGATGGCATATTGAAAGTGATGAATTACTGAAAATTGTCAGTATTGCTAGTGTTCTCTCGTTTCCTTAGGGATTGAAATATCTTGACATAAGATTACAAAGAGAAAGCACACTGAAATATAATGCACAATTTTTTAGTAGCCTTTCAAAATGGGTTGCCTGTATGACAGGGATTAATAGATGAGGAACTTGGTCTGCAAACAGGGCAAATGAGAGGGTTTGAGGAAATTAAAGGTGCATGCTTGACCTCAGTTGGGGGGGGGGGGGGTATTGGAACTTAGCGCTGCTGACGTCAAACACTGTTGAAACGGAAAAATAAATTTTATTATAAATGAGCAAAAACCACGACATGTCCAAATTACTTACTCGCCGTTAAAACTAATCCTCTTGCTTTTTTTTAAGGGGTTCACGGCCTGCCTGTAACGAAGCGTTTATCAATTAAGGGATTGCTTAGGGAAAACATATCTTGTTTAAGGTTCTTAACCAATCGTAACATATTTTATGGCATCAGTTTGAGTCATGAGCAAACACACAAGTTTGTGTTAGTGTCGATCGGCAAGAAAGTTCTGCAAAGCGCGTTATCTGTGTGGGTCTATTCTTGCAGTGATACGATTAACAGCACTCAAGTACTCTCGAGTGTTTGGCAACAGTAAATTTTAAAAAAGGCGCTTCTGTTAATAAGGTTCCCCCATGTCTAGAAACCTGTCATTGTGCATTTTTCTTAGTGTAATGCCTACCTAAGAGAATAGGATATTTGAATTGAGTGCAACTTACCTAGAATTCATTATTTCCACACAAACGATGACTTCTGTGGAATTCAGCGAGGAAGAAATGGCGACATTTCGTAAAAAACACGCCTTCAAAACAGCGTGTTTTTGAATAAATAATTACCCTGTCCTTCAAACAAACTGATATGACGAGGAAGAAGACAAAATTTTGTTTATCGTGGCCAAATAAAACGTTAAAAATATTCGGCCGATTGCAAAATATTACCATTTTACTTACTGAGAGAACGATTATGCCATGTTCAAATTTGATTTTGCCGCTCAGCGCTCTTTTTTACCGGATGTGACGTCATTTTTTGTTGGATGATTCAGATACACAAAAAGTGCCAGGCGTTGCAGAGTGTTCTCCCCCGCCCCTGACTGAGTAGCCAATTCGTGACATCCATACAGGTAATTCCCGCGAAAATCGTCTCGGTTGATTGCATACCCACTATAGGGTTGTCAATCAAGAGGTAAACTTTTACTTCCGGCGAAAACGTAAAACCGCCATTTCTCCCCCAAAATTTAGCCTTTTTCAAATTTTTTTTTTTAGAAATTAGAGATTGTTCTTCGACCACTACTTTGACCCCAAAATCCAAATTTGAAGAAAATTGCCGACCCGAAGGTATACTGTAACCTTAAGGCCGGAAAAAAGGGCGAATTGGGAAAAGTAAAGAAAATGTTAAAAAGAAACCGAAAAACTCTTTTAAAATTAACAGTCCGCATTAAAGCCACAAGGAAACTTCAGATGAAGAAGTGCTAAAAATAACTTTGCACGCCCTTTCCAGCGAAACCCGTCGAAGTTTATCGGATTTTTCACAGCCACAATTGAATATATCAGAAATATAATTTGGTGTTTCAACCTAAGAAAGGTCATTTACTATTGACATTACAGGGAAATAAGTTCGAACTAACCAGAATAGTCCATCAGTAACAGATGAAATGGTACTTCACTGAAGCGTATCAGGCACGGCATTGGAATCTACAAAGATCTCAGATTAATTTTAGAAATCTGTCCCAAAAGTACACATCAATATTCCAAACTGAACATATGGAAATTCCTACACCAGCCATTGGAAAAAATGGTTTATGATAATCGAATTCTGTTCACGGATACTCTATTTCTCCCTAGCTAAAATATCGTAAAGTATTTTTCCCTCGTCCGAATTTTATCATCGGTAATATGGTTAACGCATTTTGTCATTCTCGCATTTTATCATTCGCATTTTTCCATCCGCATTTTGTCATTCGCGTTTTATCATCCGCATTTTGTCATCCGCATTTTATCATCTGCATTTTATCATCCGCATTTTATCGTCTGCATTTTATCATCCGCCATCCGCCATCCGCCATCCGCAGCCATCCGGTCCTCACTTTACAGATATCCTTTTCATCTTGTGCGAAGAGCGCTAAGTGTTAATAAATTTTAATTAAGGGACCGTATTTCAATGTCCAAAAAGGACGACTAAACGAGGAAACTTTGGCTGAAAAATAACACAACAAAATCCTGATAAGTTATAGAATCCCGCATGACTATTTCCAGGAAGAGCGTTTCCAAAAACTAGACACTCAATTTTATTTCATTATCTCAATTGATGCCAAAAAGAAATTAACCATAGCAACGGTAAACACAGCTGGAAAATCCCTAAATGATGGTGTTGAATGGAATATGAATAAACGCAAGTTTCCTTCCAAGGCAAAAACTACATAATAACATAGTACAAGGGGAAAATATAATTTGATCAGTAATGAGATAGAGAATCAAGTAACCTATGCTCTGAAGTATCCCACGATTATATTATCCTGCATCAAAAACAAGTTTTCCCTAGACAATTTAATAACGAATAAGTAACTACATAGAATACAATCTGGCTTGCATTTTTATTCTCTAACATATTTCAGGCCCTTGTGATCATTCGAAG
The DNA here is from genome assembly GCF_042242905.1 of Orbicella faveolata. Lineage (NCBI taxonomy): Eukaryota > Metazoa > Cnidaria > Anthozoa > Scleractinia > Merulinidae > Orbicella > Orbicella faveolata. The sequence goes on from NW_028301553.1 coordinate 20,522,323, forward strand.
TGCCCGTTTTTAAAAGTCCTCTTATAGGGTGACTATTGTACATTGAGAGGGGATTCAGGACGATAACGTGAATAACACGAGCAAAATGAAAGTCGTGAAAAGCCACAAATGCATATGAGACAAGTCAAGAAATGTCTCGCACAACCTGAAAAAATTCTTGGTCAAAAAAATGCGCAGGCCCCCCCCGCCCTCCCTGCTCCCGTCCATCACTTTGCTAGGAATACGCGTAAAATATGTGCAAATGTCATACATTATGGAACTAGCGTGACTTATCCATAGTAGTCACGTGAAGTTTTCAGCGTTCTTGCTTATGGCCGAACGAGACTTGACCAATGCAAAACACAACCTTCAGAGACCAATTATTTTAACCCGTCTGTTTAATCAGATAACCAGCGGAAACCTTGCGTTTAAGTGCAACATCTTCAAGATGCGTTCTGTGAGGTCAATACGAACACCAGTAGACTGCTATATTTTCCTTGCAATGCTATTACTTCCGCATACAGGTGTGTCTTCTCCATATTCTTTCTTTTGGATTGTTTGAGCCGCAGTCTTTGAAATTTTTTTCATTGTCCTGTGCAAAGTAAGACTTCGACATTTTAGTTCGTAGAAGGTTAGAAGCGCTTCACTGCATGTGTTACCTGACTTGTGACGATCAAGCAGAATGGGTTTTCAAGAGCAAACACGGACATGATCGCAGGTTAGAGTTGTAAACACGAACAATTGATCGCAGGTTAAAGTTGCACAAAACTTGCGCATCGTTTGTCAAGGGAGATGCGCCGAAGTTCCTTGGTTCGATTCCGAAGAAAATTTGTAGCGCTATCGGTGATTTTGTCTTAAAAGCGACGCGGCGTTTCAAATTATGAACTTTTAAGCGGACGATCTTATGAAGTGAGATAATGTACGTCTAATTGACTCGTTCATATTGGTTGGAGCGATCTCCTGTTACATTGTAAGACGTAACGTCAAGTAGAGCCTTTCATGACATGTTCGACGTTTGGACAGTGTCAAAAGGTCTCAACATTTCTTCGATACGCTGTATATCGGAACCTCTCCAGAGTGTTTGATGTAACATCACTATGCTTTCGTTTTCGTAGCGAATACAAGCCTTATCTTTATGTTAAATCATTTTCATTTGCATTTCTGGTGTCTACCGTCTGTAAGGCAGCGTTTTTCTGGAAAAATCCAAGATCAAATTCTTTTAAAATCCATAAACGGATTCTGTTTTTCTTTACCAAACAGATTAATCCAAGATCACTCGGATCATGGTGCATCAAAGGCTTGCCCGTGGATTCGTCGCACGGGAGGGTATTCCCTTATATGGGCTATATAGGTATGTGTGGCCCCAAAGGGTATGGCTTTTTAGCCGTTTTGGTCAGAGATACGATATCGATTTTGCCCATTTTGGTCTTAAATAGGGTATGGTTTTGAGCCTCATATTTAATTTATGAAATTTTGCACTCAGTCTTAAAGTGGGTATGTTTTTTTTTTAAAGAAGGTACTGCTTTCATCATTATCGATAACATCATCAACTAAAGCCCTTCACAAATTATCTTTCCGTTCTGAAACAGAGTATAGATTTAACTGATCTCCGATACCTTCGTTCGCGGGAAAAAAATTAACAACCCAGCGCTCGTCAAAAATCATATTTTTTCACCAGAAATTTAGCTCGGAACATATACACATTTATATTCATTTGAATCGTCGATGAAATGACCTTTTCCGGATATCTTTTCCTTCGGGTTCAACAAAAACCTCCGATTACAAAATCACGCCGAACCCACACGTTGCAAAAAAAATCTCTTCAAAACACTGACTTCGAAGCGATATATCACTTTAGCGTTAATAGCTACCACACATCGGCAGATCGTAAATCTATTCCTTAACAATCCAGCTTTACCGTGTTAAAATTTCAGCGAAATCGAACAAAACCAGAATTAATTAGGTTTTTTTTGTGACCTCACTCCCCAGACTTGACCTAACAATGGAAGCCACGGTCGCCCATAGCAACCGAAAACATAACAAAGCCGACGTTTCGGCCAAAAAACTCCAGAATTATCGCCTGAGAGCTTAAACTTGAATGGGAACATCTTTTCGAACTTTTTTCAACTGATTTAGACGAAAGAATGGCCTGGGCGGGCTACAAAAAAGACCAAGAGAAAAAACAGAACAGGACAGCATAACAAGCCGATAATATTTCACCGCGTGGCTTTCGGCACGAAAACGAAAATACAGCTTACTTCTGGATAAATTCAGCCTTAGAAGCCAGCAACTGGTCCCAAATTACTTTCTGTAACCTTACAAATGTTCCGACTTCCATCTCCGAGAGATTTTGCCCCAATTTTTAGCAAATAAACATTTCGCCGATGGCGACCGCCATTACGGTGGCTTGCATACTAAATTAGCAAACTCAACAAAACTCTCCCGAGGGGGGATATGACGAAAAGAGCTGAAAAATGGCGTATAATTGGCTAATGATGAGATCAACCCACCGTCCAAATTTGGTGAGAATCGAAAGTAACGCCAATTTTCTATCACGTTTTCAATGTATGGCCACTGGAGTGACCAAAATCGATACATCGGTCGGGATAGTTACGGGTCAGGTCATAAATAGGGTGGGGAAAATCGCGGATTTTGATCTTTAATAGGGTAAGGGTTTTTTGAAGTGAGCCGCACGCCCCCACCCTTCGTCAGTTCCTTCTGGTTGCCATGTGACGTTGTCATATTCCAAAATTAATAATTGCCAATAATTTCTGAGGTTTCAGTTCATCTGAAATAAGACCCTCTAAGAACTGTACATTTTACACCACTTTAGCTCGACAGAGTTATTTGTTTTGTAAAATAGCACATTTGAATTTGCAAGCTTTTGCATTGCGTGGCATTACAATGGCGGCACGGCCTAAGAAGGCTGTCGCGTGGTCTGCCTCCTGCCAGTTGCCCAAAATATAAGTTACGTGACTGTCGTCATATATTTTCAATTCGCTGCAATTGAAATTTCTAGGTTATTGAGCTTTAGACACTTGCTGGTCATGGAAACATTTAGGGGTTTAAGTCTTTTCCGTATATAAACACTCCATTAGTCTGCAAATATTCGAAAGGAGACTGGTCTATTAAAGCAAATACCCAATTTTGAAGGCCGTCGACTGTCGAAGAATTGCCTTTTCAAGCCCCTATTGGAAATGACAAAAAAACTGCGTAAATTTACGTGCCTTAAACGCATCTTGGTATGCCTAATATCGAGTCGAAATAAATACTGTGATTAACCTTTGGCTTTCTATCAATATCTGGGCAGTAAGAAGGCATGGTAGCAAACACAAAAGTTTATGAGGTAAATCAAGAGAAAATGAGGGGACAGAGAGGGACATCGAGGGCATTGGCTGGGTTATGTTGATTCCTCTAAAGTTATTTTTAGTTTTAGATGGAAACGGAAATCTGTTTCCCGAGACGTTCGCAGAGAGTGCAACTTCGATCTGAGGTTTACATGCATTGACTGAAGAAAATTTCAATGATTATGGGAGACCGCGTGGAAGGCTATTGAACATTCAATAGGCCTCTTCCAGAGGCAATATACAGACGTTTAGACTTCGGCATCAATATAAGCAATGACTGCGAAATTGTTCCAAGTCAAGAAACTACTGAAAATCCCGATGGTGTTTCGGCGGAGTGTTCTTCAGGGAGAAAGTGCACAGTCGAAGATGTGCTGCCCTGCAAAAATGTGGAATCAGAAGTTGACACGTCCACTCCACTTCCTCCTGTTAAAAAGGCTGCAAGAAGAAGTCCCAGACTTACAATTAAATCTTTGAAAAAGTTGCTGTTGAAGAGACACAATCAGGTTGAAGAACATTTGCGTGAAATTAAGCCCTTGAGGAGCTAAATATGAATCTAGCAAAATGCAGATATTGAAAGAACTTGAAACCAACATCACGCATATAGACGGCTCACTACACTGTGAGCTGGAATCAATATCGGGACACCATAGCAGTGCAGGTCTCAGTTTTCATCCCAAAAAGGAAAAGAGCTATAGGGAAGACCTTGGAAGCTACCAACCAGTCCGGTTACTACTCAGCCCCTCCAGAAGTTACAAGTTTCAAGTTTTTATCTATAAAACACTCGAGGAGGTAAAGATTAACTTGAAAGACATCAGGTAGATGTGGACCACTGGATGTTGTGATGTGCTAGGAAAAATTGGAGTGAATTCTGGTTTCGTAATGTGTCCTGGTATAGTGGATTACGATGCCATAATATCTGACATACTCTTTCAACCTTCAAATGAGGCAGCACATAAGTGCAATCAAATGTAGGTTGTGGTACAAAACTCACAGGCAGCAGTCGAACGAGGGAAATATTTCAGGAGTGTGGCATGTGCAGAATGCATCTTGAAGTAGAATGCTCGTTGTGCATGACAAGAGGAAAAGCCTTGAAAAAGACGATTGACTGCAAAGACAACAGGCTTATTCTAAGGTACGACTATCCATTTTGAGCCCAGAAAGCCAGAAGGTGCGGCAGGAGAATGTCAGGAGGGTAAGGAAGAACTATCGCCGAATGGCTGAAAGGATGATCCAAAAGATATCGGCGACAGTGAACGAGAAACAAAACAGTGAGCTGGTGGCACTAATTAATTGTTTGGAATCCTGCAAGACAGGCCAAGAAGGCCTCACTAAAGTTTTCAAGGAGGCTGAGAACCACAAACCTGGGACAAGAGAATGGTTCTTTGTGAAATGTGGCATATGGAAAAAGGAGGACTTTTTCAAAGAGCAGCGTAAAAGCGGTAGGCTTGAACATTATTATTGTGATTCATAATTTTCATTTGTACATATATTCTGTATTTATGTATCTGATATATCAATAGGCAGCCAAAGTGATGAGAACTTGAGATGCTTTATTTCTCTGTAAACAACATCGTGTTCTCATTTTAAGATATCATCTTTTGTTTTTAAAAACCATAATTTTTCTTTATTCTGCTTTATTAGATATCTTCACACCATACTTAGTGATATAATAAACTGTTTATTTTAAAAGAGGTTTGAATCATGTGACACAATTAATTATGCAAACTTCGTTTTGTAAAAATGACAAACTAGTTTTCATGTTTCATGTTTCATGACAGAAATACAATTAATTGTCGAATGCATGGTTAGCACATTTCACTAATCTGTTCTAGAGACTGGAAAACAAGGCAACAGGTGGTCATCAGCAACCATCAGAATCGGTGGGTTTTTGAGAAGTTATATATATAGTTGCTGTCTATCCGATTGACCCCATGTTGCTGTGCATTAATGTTCTGTAATAAAGCACAGATGATGTCAAATGTGGTAAAAACAAAAAAGTGGGAAATGATCCGTTAGGCAAATGTGTCACTGATGTTCTTACTAAATTTTGATGTCTTGTGTGATCTATTACTGAACAGACACGCGATAACATGGATTATTATACATTGAACTCACTATCTCTTTTCTGATTGGCCGAAAGCGTACAGTGAATTTTCAAAATCAGCACCTGTGACATTTTCTAGCTGCAGATTATACAATAAGCATGTTAAGGACACTCAAGGTCATGGGTAATCATGTCATGTATGACGGCGGTGCATGATTTCTAAGGGTAATCATGTCATGTTCGCGATGTTAATGACGTCATCTTTGCGTCTGTCCTCTATTTAGATTATAATAAGTAAGAACCAATCATGCTATAAAAGCTTATAACATTTGAACTTTTACGAACATAAAGAAGTGTTGCCTGACCTAAAATTACTGCGCTTGCAAGTATTTTTTACAGATAAGTTTTACATAGGGTTGTGCTTGGTGGTTAATTCTTTTTGCTGTGTGCTTTGTTTACATGTAGCTCTGGCTATTTACACCAGAAGTCCTGCTGCATTTCGTGTAGTTCGAAGTCAAGCATCCTCCAGCTACCTTGCTGCAAAGAACTGCAGAGAATTGTCAATAAAAATGCAGATGACCCAGGTATCCATGAGCATTGCATTGCTCATCAAAGCGAAGTGTACAAAACATTTTGTGACAGCAAAGTTGAATCTGGAAGGAAAAGGCCATTGGGTGGTTCTCATCTTCAATGAAACAAAGGTCAAGAGATGTCATGAAAGTGTAATGAACATAAACAATCTAAAGCAGTGTTGCCAGACTTGTTAAATGCCATGGAAATTTATCTCTTTGACTGCAAATTATAATTGATATTGCTCAGATAAATAATGTCAAATGATCAATTGATTTTGATTCAGTGAAAAGTTAAGGAAAGTTTTACAGTGACAACCTTGTTGATGTTATGGCAGCACTTTTTGGACTAAAGGCATTCAATTTTGCTACTCACATGCTATTAACTAACCAAGAGTTTTCATTCAAGTATCCCTATATGCATGCCTCAATAATTTTTTTGATACTGATGCATGAATACGTAGTTTTGAGTTGTCATTTTCTGAGAGAAGAGTAACCTTTTCTCATTTGTAAATAATTTTATTGCATTATTTTGCAATGAAATTACCTCCCCTCGGGGAAGTGTTAATCAATGAAAGTCCAGGTATGTTTGTTTATTAATACAACACTTTACACTCTTGTCACACAGGTGCAGTCAAAGATTGTGTGGTTATGAATTCAACTATTAGAGGGTATGCAATGAGTCCAGAAGAACTTCCCTGGCTTCATGATGTGTTCATGAGTGTGGAAGAAGATTTCGACCAGCAGAAAACCTCATACATCCTTCAGTTTCTGTAGAGATTGAGATCTAACATCTCGTTTTGATGTCATTGGGCACTATTTCACTTGCGCCAGTTCATGGGACCATAAATTTCTTCTGGAGTGTGTCATGAGGACAATTCAGGCTTTCACCCTGTACCAATTTCATGTGCAAGTACTGGTATGTGATGGAGCCTCATCAAATCTTGCCCTCATGAAACTTCTCTGTGTCTATCAGCATGAGCAGCTGCGTCTTGCTGGTGGAGAAGACCAGTTTGCTGTTGATTTCAGCATCATTTCAAAATCCGTGTGAGGATGATGAAGACCAACGAGTATTTGTGGTAATTTGCCCCTCACACCAGGTAATTTGTAATGAAATGTTTTGTGTTAATTCTTTTCATACAATGGATACACCACACAGTGTAGATATATGTTTTATCAACATTGTGGTTGCTAATCAGTTTTGGCATAATGTTTTTGCCTAATATGCGTCTTTTATATCTCCTTCACTGTTTTTTTTTTTTAAACAGGGCCACTGGAAAATTTGAACCATTTACAGACTTCTCTCTTCTAAAATCTCTGTAAAATGTTAACAGTTTCTTTGTAAATTACAATGTCTGTAAATTTGTACACTTACAGAGATTTTATAATCTCTATAAAAAGTCTGTAAATTTTAGTACATGTTTCGCTTTCAGATCGCATAAAATGTCCAGGAAATGTTGCTATTTTTCTTGTAAATATTTTCTAAAATTTACAGAGATTTTATGGAATTTAAAGAAATCTCTGTAAAATCTCCACATTTTCTCTGTAAAAAGGGCAGGAGAAAAAGTCTCGGTAAAATCGAAAACATAAAATCTCCATATTATGTCTGTAAAATTTGAGTTAAAATAAGATCATAAAATGTTATTAAAATCTACAAAAATAAGCTACACACAATGTCACACAAAAGTACACATAATGTCTGTAAAATGTAAGCATTTTATTGGTATAAATCTCTGCAAAATGTCCGCGTTTTCTCTGTAAAATCAGCCTGTACAAAAGGAACGGGTGCGAAAGCAATAAGACATAATCTCAATAAAATCTCTGTACAAAGCAAACTGAATATTGTCAAGAATCTTAATATAATGTACACAAATATACCACACAGCGGGTCAAACAAAAGTGCACATAACGTCTGTAAAATCAACATGTAAATTAGGAAGGTATTGAGAACCAGAACATTATCTTATTACACTTCTTACAAAGAGAGCTTTGTAAACAGCAAAAAAAGGATTGTGGCTGGTTTACACAAAATATAATAACCTTTGTTCCTTTCAATAACAAATTCATGTAACTAACAATTGAGATTTATGCTGCACATATCAAAATTATGACACAAATGAAAGGACTTTGGGAAAAAAGATAGAAACACAAACAAACTGGATCAAACTGGTGGCGTGACCTTTTGAACCCTCAGAAAATTTCTGGTTCCTGAGATGTCCCTTAGATAATGGACAGCAGTGTAATTTGGTAATATCGTTCCATCAATGAAGGTATATTAGAGCGGTTTTCAATTGAGTGTTTGTAAAACCAAAACACAACTAATTACTTAATTAGACTACACGGCCAATCTCATTCACCACAGTTAAAACAAAACCAAAACCAAAGGGATTCTTTGATTCGTTAATTCAACACTCAAATGAAAACTGCTCTAGAGAAATATATATTAAACTAAAAGTCCACCTTGATGTTCATTTTTTTATGCTACTGTACAAAACCATGACTAATACTACTATTGTTAATACTACAGCATTAATGATAGCTGATTTAAAACACTTATCTAGAGATATGTGTCAAAATAAGAAAAATTCAATCTGCAAATTACCAGTGATCAATTAAATACAGTCAAAGCTCTCCCTGCAGCCATCTCAAGAGTTCAAAAAAGAGCTCTAATAAACAACCAGGGATTGAAACAATATAACCTGTTCTTTTGTGTGCACTTTTAGCATTACGCCTGGGATGTAAATGGTCACTCTCTCGTGCGAGCTTTTAGCATTAAAAGTCTGGGGCATATAAATGTTCATTTGTGGTATTCCCAGCAGTTGTAAAATATCCTAAAAATAATTGCCTTTGATACATGGAAGAGATTCTTGGATCAACAGGTAAGGTAACTACATGTACAAGTTTCAGATTGGCACCTGCAAATATCTCAATTGGACGATGAAAATATTGCACTCTCCTTTAATGGATGCTTGTAAGAGCTTAAAAATAATTTACAAACAATTAGATTAGCTGGTACTTCCCAAAGCTGGTCATGGTTGCTAAGGGAGAAGATCCTTTTAATTGTAGGGTTTGTGTGACAATTCAGAAGGGGGTCAAAATAGTGGTTGTAACTACCTGTAGGCCAGAAACAGATGCAAAAAATGTTTGCATAACTGTAAAATACACTTTAACCTCTCACTACAGACACCTCAAATATAACGAAAGCTTATTTGGTCCCGGAAAGACCAGAATTATTATAACCTGTACCTCTATAATATGGGCATCTCCATAATATGGACACCTCCATAATAATTGGCACTCAGCTCTGGCCCTTTGCTCATATTTAGGAGGGTCCAGTATAAATTGAAAATGCTTGGAGACTGTACATATTAACATGTAAAAAAATTAATTTGGCTGAATATTTGTGTCATCTGAGTGACTCAAATGGAGCTTTCTTAATGCTTAACTGTTCATTAAATGATTTGTTCCTAACTATTCACATGTAGTGTTATCAAATAAAATTGGTAGTGCTATATACACTTACATGTACATAAATATAATACACATTTATAACAATGGAATAGCCTCCTGAAACTTGATAGTATTTCCACACTTCTTGTAATGTTATTCTTTCTATTCTACATGTGAAAGAAAGAAAGAAAACAGTGTTATCACCACTACATAAATGCCCAACATTTGTAACAAAACAAGGTGCATGTTAATCACAATGACAAGTGCATGTACTGTCAAACTCCTCAACAGTGCAGATGGCCAGTCCAACAACCCATTAAAAATGTTCTAAATCAGTATGGAAGACCAAATGAATATGGAATAGGTAATTGCTGAATATCATGCAAGTACATGTTAATTAACAGCAATACCATTATATTGGTTTAGCTGAGGGATACAATTAAGTGACCTCACACATCATCTTTCAAATTATTCTCACATTGCAATTGATTCTTACTTATGATAAATTTAATTTAGTAAGGACTGACCTACATTGAATAGATGACCTCATCAGCATTTTTTTGCTTTCTTTATTATATAAACAGATAGATTCCATGTTGCCATGCATCTGTTCAGTAACTGATCACACAAGGCATGACAAAATGTGGTAAGAACATCAGTGACACACTCGGCTATCAACTTGAGTGCTACCTTTTTGTTCTTATGACATTTTGGTGTGATCAATTACTGAACAGACACACAGCAACTACATTTCGACCCTTATTAAACAGCCACACTCTGGAAAATGGATAGTTACTGCTTAAACCGGCCGCTCTATGGAGGTAAAAAGAATAGAAAAGCCGCCTAATAGGGGTGGTCATTTAATAGGTGGCTGCATAATATAGGTTTGACTGTATTTGTTAACTTGACTTATAGTCAAACCTCCCGTATACGAATACCCAAAATTTGAAGCCTACATGTAGGCGGTTGCTTACAGGAGGTGGTCCCTTACAAGAGCTTAGACCATACTGGGTCAACATTTTGCCTCATTAGCTTAATATTGGTAATAATAAGGACTTACATGTACCCCATGCACCAATCTTGAATGCTCATCTAAACCCATGTAATTTTAGCAGCCACAAAAATATCTAATCTTTCCAAAGTATTTATTCAGAGTAACACGGTTTGCTTCTGATAAACTACCTTCATGTACATGTACATAGGTTGATCAGGATAACACATGATCCCATTTTTTTCTCTGTTATCTGTCAAGTCGTTGCTTACAGGAGGTTTGAAAATACAAGATTTCAAACTTTTAACTCTAAAAGTGGTTGCGGTCACTCACAAGAGGTGGTCAAATATAGTGATTTTATATGGAAACTTTTTGTATTTAGGAAAACCAGTTGCTTACAAGAGGTGGCCACAACCGGTGATTAAAATCCCTACTAAATCTCGATTTAATTACTACACACAATGCACATGAGAAACAACTTTTTCAAAATATCAGGGATAAACAGACATGTTGATATGGGTCCTGCCTATGAATTGTTGCTATCTGACAGGCAGAAAGTGCAGAACAGGAGTTGAGGTGGCATATTTCAAGAGAACATACAGTATTCACTGCATTTATTTTATAGGGGTGAACCACTTATTCCTTGCTAGCAATAATCAAAATTCTTTGCTGTTATTTTCGGGTGGTGCCTAAAAAGGGCAGATGGTCAATCAAGTTAATAAACAAATAATTACTATTACTTGAATGGAAATGAGATCAGTTCAAACAAATCTGGCCAATATTGATTTCTATTAATGGGCCACAGTAATTGGCAAATGTTCACAAAAATTACCGAGGCCATTGACTGAATTTTAATGTCCACGTTCATGAAGTGACTTTGTGATTGCTTCATAATAAATGTTTTCAAGCCATATCCATGATCGGCCACATATTTGAGTAAAGGTAAACTTTGTACAACAGGTGAAAATGGTATAATCTTCATAGTTAAATGTTGGGGGGAATATATACCTTTCACGGTATGTATAGTTAGGGGAAGGTTGAGCAAAAACCCCGACTCAGTGATGTACATGTACAAGTACTCAGCACTGCTACAGGTAAGCTTGTAACGTAAACCATCGTAAACCCCCATAAATGTACACCTAATGAGCTACTACTAAATAAACCAAAAAAATCTGCCTTTAAAAACTTACCAACAAAGATATTCTACATTATCAACGTACCTCAGTAGTCCAGAAGTCGTCCGCAAAGCAGCAAGAGTACGCCGTTGTGAAATGGCAAGGCAAGATTCAAAAATGGCGGATGACTTCACCTTGTCCACTCTACGAAACTCGAGATCTGGGCAGAAAAAGCCCTACGATCTGAGATCGTAGTAAGAAGATTCCGTTTAAGGCTACTCCTACCCATAAAAGAAGCGAGCTTTGACTTGGTTCAATAGAATTATAACTTACACGGTACATAATTCTGAGCGTGAAACTTGTAATATCGTTAAATCGAGCGCCACAAAAGGAACTTGAGTACCCACGGCTCTTCGGCCAAAGCAACTACATTAGCCGAACGGTAGGTACGTCATGTATGGGGACATATATTGTACCGAAATATATGTTTCATATATGCTTGATATGCTTCAGATGCATGTCTTACTTGACATGCTTCACTTACTTAACGTGCTTGTCTTACTTGACATGCTTGACTTACTTGAGATTCTTGACTTACTTGAGGCGCTTGACTTACTTGAGCTTCTTGTCTGACTTGAGGTGCTTTCCTTACTTGAGGTGCTTTGCTTGCTTGAGGTGCTTTGCTTACATGAGGCGCTTTGCTTACATGAGGCGCTTTGCGTACTTAGGGTGCTTTCCTTACTTGAGGTGCTTTGCTTACTTGAGGTGCTTTGCCTTCTTGAGGTGCCTTCCTTACTTGAGGTGCTTTCCTTACTTAAGGTGCTTTCCTTACTTCAGGTGCTTTCCTTACTTGTGGTGCTTTGCTTACTTGAGGTGCTTTCCTTACTTGTGATACTTTGCTTGCTTGAGGTGCTTTGTTTACTTGAGGTGCTTTGTCTACTTGAGGTGCTTTGCGTACTTGAGGTGCTTTGCTTACTTGAGGTGCTTTCCTTACTTGAGGTGCTTTGCTTACTTAAGGTGCTTTCCTTACTTGTGGTGCTTTGGTTGCTTGAGGTACTTTGCTTACTTGAGGTGCTTTGCCTACTTGAGATGCTTCGCGTACTTCAGGTGCTTTGCTTACTTGAGGTGCTTTCCATACTTGAGGTGCTTTCCTTACCTGTGGTGCTTTGCTTGCTTGAGGTGCTTTGTTTACTTGAGGTGCTTTGCCTACTTGAGGTGCTTTGCGTACTTGAGGTGCTTTGCTTACTTGAGGTGCTTTCCTTGCTTGAGTTGCTTTGCTTACTTGAGGTGCTTTCCTTACTTGTGGTGCTTTGGTTGGTTGAGGTGCTTTGCCTACTTGAGGTGCTTTGCCTACTTGAGATGCTTTGCGTACTTGAGGTGCTTTGCTTACTTGAGGTGCTTTCCATACTTGAGGTGCTTTCCTTACTTGTGGTGCTTTGCTTACTTAAGGTGCTTTGCCTAGTTGAGGTGCTTTGCGTACTTGAGGTGCTTTGCGTACTTGAGGTGCTTTGCTTACTTGAGGTGCTTTGCTTACTTGAGGTGTTTTGCGTCCTTAGTGTGCTTTCCTTACTTCAGGTGCTTTGCTTACTTGAGGTGTTTTCCTTACTTGAGGTGCTTTGCTTACTTGAAGTGCGTTGCCTACTTGAGGTGCTTTGCCCACTTGAGGTGCTTTCCTTACTTGAGGTGCTTTCCTTACTTGAGGTGCTTTCCTTACTTGAGGTACTTTGCTTACTTGAGGTGCTTTCCTTACTTGAGTTGCTTTGCTTCCTTGAGGTGATTTGTGTAATTAGGGTGCTTTCCTTACTTGAGGTGCTTTTCTTACTTGAAGTGCTTTGCTTACTTGAGGTGCTTTGCCTACTTGAGGTGCTTTGTCTCCTTGAGGTACTTTGCTTACTTGAGGTGCTTTCCTTACTTAGGGTGCTTTCCTTACTTCAGGTGCTTTCCTTACCTGAGGTACTTTGCTTACTTGATGTGCTTTCCTTACTTGAGGTGCTTTCCTTACTTGAAGTGCTTTGCTTACTTGAGGTGCTTTGCCTACTTGAGGTGCTTTGTCTCCTTGAGGTATGTTTCGAGTCGTTCGTATCAAAGCAGTCGAACGCCATTTTAAAGCCAACTGATAACTTTTATTATAGCTATTAAGGAAAGCTTCTCTTTTGACACATCACTCGACCTGGTGTCGAGGCTATAGAACAATACCTATTGTCACATCCTCTCTCTTATAAAAAAAAATAAAAGTAAAAAAAAATCTAGATCGATCGATTAAAGTGTTAGAAACTAATCAGCTATTGTCAGAATCAAAGATCAATGTTCTATCAAAGTCAATCAATGTTTAAACAATGTTCAATCAATGTCCGGTGACAAAGTCCTGTAAGTACGAGGGCGGTTTAACAGCCCTTCCTGAGCGTGTTTTGTAACCAGTGGCCTGTGAGAATGGCTCAATAGGCGTGGCTACGGCTGGCTCTTTGGGATGTGGAGTCACGGTCCTTTCAGAGCGGGTTGTGTGACCAGTGGGGTCAGGTGATGGCTTGATAGGGGTGGCCACAGCTGGCTCTCTGGGAGCTGGAGTCATGGGCAACGCCGGTGTTGTATGTGCATGGAGACCTCGTGTTTTGATTAGTATGTCATCCTCCTTTGTCTTTCGCAAGTGCTTTCGATTGCGGCGGTATTGGGCTCCATCTTCTGTGATGACTTCATATGACCGTATCCCGACTTGCTTGCCTACTCTTGCTTTCACAGCTTCTTTAGTTGTGCTTCCAGGAGGAATGAACCTGACTATGTCTCCTTTCTGTAGTTCTGGTAAATCCTTGGCTCCTTTATTGTAGTGTGCGGCTTGTTTATCTTTGTTTGCCATGATCTTCTGATAGACGTTTTCGTCCACTGTTGGTTTCAGAAGTTTAGGCATTGTAGGCAATTGAGTTCGCGTTCGTCTACTCATGAGTCGCATTACGGGGCTGGTATCCATGCCTTGCGTTGGCGTGTTTCTATACTCAAGGAGCGCGAGATAAGGGTCGGTTCTTGCCTTTCGGGACTTCTTCAAAATAGTTTTCGCTTACTTCACTGCTGCCTCCACTTTCCCATTGCTCTGAGGATATTTCGGGGAACTTGTGTTGTGCTTGAAGTTCCACTGATGGCTGAACTCTCGGAACTCGTCGGAACTGAACTGTGAACCATTGTCCGACATACACGTTTCTGGTATACCGTGTCTGGCAAATTGAGACTTGAGCTTGCGAATCACCGTACCAGATCTTGTGTTCTCCAGTACATCAATCTCCCAGAACGAGGAGTAGTAATCAACAGTGATTAGGTAATCTCGGTTATTGAAGTTGAACAGGTCTACTCCAACTTTCTCCCAGGGAAGGTCTGGTGATTCATGAGGGATAAACGTTTCCTTAGACTGTCGTTTGTCAAACGCACGGCAGACGTCACACTTTTCAATGAAGTGCTTCACATCGGTGCTCATCCCTGGCCAATAAATGCACTCTCTGGCTCGAGACAGACTGCTGGCAGTTCCGGTGTGTGCATAATGAACTCGGTTCACCATCTGGCGCTGAAGAGACTTGGGAATTACCACTCGCTCACCTCGGAGAACAATTCCAACTTGCATACTGAGCTCATCTCGTATGCCAAAGAAGGGCGTTAACTGGTGAGGGACTTCATGCTTGGTTTCAGGCCAACCTGCCTTAATGACCTTCATCAACTCTTGGAGAACGTCATCTTGCCCTGTGTGAGCTCTGATTTCTTGTAGGGTAGCAGGTTTCACTCTTATGTGTTCCACCATGTTGACGCTCTCGAATTCTTCAGCAGTCTTCTGTACTACATCATAGGGAAGGAACGCGCGGCTTAAGGTATCAGCCAAATACATGGTGCTTCCTCGACGGTAATTCAACTTGATGTCATACAATTGTGTTCGCATGAGCATACGCTGAAGTCGCTTAGGAGCCTTGTGTAGTGACTTCTTGAAGATCATTTCTAAGGGCTTGTGATCAGACTGTACTGCTACACATCTGCCATACGTGTAGGTATGGAACTTCTCCAAGCCGTAGACAACTGCCAACAACTCCTTCTCAATTTGGGCATAGCGCGTCTCTGCGTCTGTCAGTGCACGGCTGGCGTAGGCAATAGGCTGATCATTCTGCATGATGACTGCTCCCAGGCCCTTGTCTGAAGCATCACATTGGAGGGTCACACCATTGGTGGAGTCAAAATACTGAAGAACTGGGGCTTGAGTAACAAGAGATTTCACCTGGCTGACAGCTCTGTCATGGATGTCAGCCCAAAACCATTCCGTATTTTGCACAGTGAGCTGGCGGAGTGGCGCGCAAACATCCCTTAAACGTGGCAGAAATTTGCTAAGGTAATTTGTAAAGCCGATGAATCTTCGGACGCCGGCTACATCGGTTGGTGTTGGCATCTCTTGAACTGCTCTAATCTTTTCCGGGTCTGCCTTGAGACCTTCGGATGTGATCACGTGACCCATGAACGGTACTTCTTTGGACCTCAGCTTGACTTTCTCTTTGTTTAACTTAATGTTCTTTTCCTTGCACCTCTGCATAAGCTGTAGGAGGTTTCTATCATGGTCTTGCAAGGCTTCTTCTTCAGTAGTGCCCTCTCCATAGATCAAAATGTCGTCATGTATCGGGAGTACACCTTTCAGGTTCTCCAAGGCGTTGTTGAGCCTCCGCTGAAATTCTTCTGGGGCTGGGCTTACGCCGAATGGCAGACGACACCATCGGAATCTTCCGAAGGGCGAGTTAAACGTTGTTAACATTGAACTTTCATCCGTCAGCTCCACATGCCAAAACCCATTTTTAACATCGACGGTTGAGAACACTTTTGCTCTTCCAAGCTCTGGCAGTATTTCATCTATAGTGGGCGTTGGATAGTGGCTTCTCTTTAATGCTTCATTCAGATCCTTAGGATCCAGGCATACTCGGAGTTGTCCATTGGGCTTCCGAGCTGTAACTAGGCTTGAAACCCAAGGTGTTGGTTCAGTCACTTTCTTGATTACACCCAGGCGCTGAAGTTTCTCTAATTCTTGTTTCAGCTTCTCCTTAAGTGCTACCGGCACTCGTCGAGGAGGGTGTACGACAGGCTGAACATCTTCTCTAACTTCAAGGTTGTACTGGCCTTCTAACTTCCCAGTACCTTGGAAGACATCAGGATAATCCTTCAATAGCACTTCTTGCGTGACAGGATTTGCTTCAACGGATAGAATGTTGTGTTGCTGTACCTTAATTAAGTCCATCTCTTGAATTGTAGGACTTCCAAGTATGGGCATGCATCTGTTTCCATCCACAACGACAAAATCAACTTGATACATCTTGTGATTCTTTGGGTTATGGACTTCAAGTGTGCACTGTCCCAGCGGTGTCACGGTTGTTTTGTTGTACATCGTCAAGACCTTTCGTGTGGCCTTTAGTTTGCTTTTATCGCGAAGGAGATTGGCGGGCACCAAGTTGCAAGTCGCGCCGCTGTCAAGTTGGAACTTGATTGCTGATTTGTCTACGTAAAGGGTCGCAAATAACTTCTTTGCGTGTTTCCGGTCGCTGGACGAATTAATCACTTCGCTTTGAATCTCTGACTCCAGAGTCAAGCAGTATTCATCATCTTCATCTTCGTCTGTTTCCACAACGTTGACTTTTGTGTTGAGTCGACACTGGGTTGTGAAGTGGTTCATCTTTTTGCAACTCAAACATCTTTTTCTGAATGCTGGACATTTGTCGCGGCGTTTTTCGTGTTTGTTTCCACAAAACTTACATGTCACGAATTCCTTCGATTTGGGTTTCTTTCGATGATTAGCATCTGGCACGCGATCAGCGGCTGGCACGCGATCCTTGTCATCTTTGAAACTTGGCAATTTTCTACCCAGTTTTGGGGGACGTTTCTGGTTTTCTTTCACAAAATGTACCTCACCCTGGTCCGGCTCAAGCGTTTTGCTTTGATCCTTGGACAGTGCAGCGGCACGGCATGTTTGAAGACACTTTTCTAAATTTAAATCGCGCTCTTTAAGTAAATCTTCTCGAAGTTGTTTATCTCGTATTCCACAAATGATACGATCACGCACTAATGAATCTTTTAGAGTTCCAAAATTGCATGTTGACGCCAGGACTTTTAAATCTGTTACAAACCTTTCAAATGGCTCTCCTGGTTCTTGAAAGCGCTGAAAGAATTTATACCTCTCCACGGTTTCATTCTTTTTCGGATTGCAATGTGCTTCAAAGCCTTCCAAAACGTGACTCAAATTTCGGTCATCTGGTTCGCGTGTGAAGCTCAAAGTTTCATAGATTTCTCTGCCTTTACTTCCGATGAGGTAAAGAAACAACTTTATTTTCGTCTTTTCGTCTTTTCCGGCCATGGCAAGATCCATGTAAAGCTCCACTTCTTCCTTCCACCGTTTCCAGCTACTCGAAAGACTTGCGGAGTCGAAATCAAGCTTGCCAGGGGGTTTAAGCTGAGCGATCCTCTCCACAGCTGCTGGTGGGGGAGCTCCTCCGCTCGCAACTGATGGTGGATCAGGCATATCGGGAGTTTCACGAAATGTAAGTGTGTAACTTGAATAGGTTAAACTGGAGATGTGAGTCGTTTAATACTGACTATCTGACACCATGTTTCGAGTCGTTCGTATCAAAGCAGTCGAACGCCATTTTAAAGCCAACTGATAACTTTTATTATAGCTATTAAGGAAAGCTTCTCTTTTGACACATCACTCGACCTGGTGTCGAGGCTATAGAACAATACCTATTGTCACAAGGTACTTTGCTTACTTGAGGTGCTTTCCTTACTTAGGGTGCTTTCCTTACTTCAGGTGCTTTCCTTACCTGAGGTACTTTGCTTACTTGATGTGCTTTCCTTACTTGAGGTGCTTTGCTTACTTGAGGTGCTTTCCTTACTTGAGGTGCTTTGCTTACTTGAGGTGCTTTGCCTACTTGAGGTGCTTTGTGTACTTAGGTGCTTTGCTTACTTGAGGTTCTTGACGTACTTGAGGTTACTTGAAATGTTTGACTTACTTGAGATGCTTGACTTACTTGAGATTCTTATCTTACTTGAGGTGCTTGACTTACTTAAGGTGCTTTCCTTACTTGACGTGCTTTCCTTACTTGAGGTGCTTTACCTACTTAAGGATCTTGACGTACTTGAGGTTACTTGAAATGTTTGACTTACTTGAGATGCTTGACTTACTTAAGATGCTTGACCTACTTGAGGTGCTTTCCTTACTTGTGGTGCTTTGCTTACTTGAGGTCCTTGAGGATCTTTGCCCTCTTGAGGGTCTTGACGCACTTGAGGTTACTTGAAATGCTTGACTTACTTGAGATTCTTGCCTCACTTGAGATGCTTGACCTACTTGAGGCGCTTTCCTTACTTGTGGTGCTTTGCTTACTTGACGTCGTTGAGGATCTTTGCCCTCTTGACGCACTTGTGGTTACTTGAAATGCTTGACTTACTTGGGATGCTTGACTTACTTGAGGTGCTTTGCTTACTTAAGGATCTTTACTTTCTTGAGGTGCATGACTTACTTGAGGTGCTTGACTTACTTGAGGTGCTTTGCCTACTTGAGGTGCTTTGCTTACTTGAGGTGCTTTACCTACTTGAGGTGCTTTGCTTACTTAAGACGCTTTGCTTACTTGAGGTGCTTTGCGTTCTTAACGCTCTTGACGTACTTGAGGTACTTGACTTACTTTCTATGCTTTGCTTACTTGAGGTGCTTGACGTACTTGAGGTGCTTTGCTTACTTGAGGTGCTTGCCTTACTTGAGGTGCTTTGCTTGCTTGAGGTTCTTTTGCTTACTTTAGGTGCCTTGCTTACTTGAGATGCTTTGCTTACTGGAGGAACTTTGCTTACTTGAGGCGCTTCGCTTACTTGAGGTGCTTGACTTACTTGTGGCAGTTTGCGTACTTGAGGTGCTTTCCTTACTTGAGGTGCTTTGCTTCTCTTCACTTATGCAGAGAATTCGGAAAAGGAATGAAAAATGGTAAGAGCCATTCCTCTTAGTTACCCCAGTTTGATCGGAAAATCTCGTTCCCTTTTGCTCAGGTGTTGCTACTGGTCTCTGACTTGTCGGTTTGGCACCCTGCATGAGAATACCATATCAGGGCGTTATGCCCGTTTTTAGATTTTTTTAGCGGGACTCGCAAAGAAAGACTCGCGGCTCGCAAAATAGCCTTCCCCAAGAGAATTAAACAAGGATTTGTCGAGTACAAGTGAGTTGTGAGTGTGCGAGTTAAGGTGTACCCCACAAGTTTGGTACAGAGGAAACTTTTGCTTAAGGTTACAGTATACCTTCGGGTCGGCAATTTTCTTCAAATTTGGATTTTTGAGTCAAAATAGTGGTCGAAGAATAATCTCTAATTTCTGAAAAAAAAATTGAAAAAGGCTAAATATTGGCGGAGAAATGGCGGTTTTACGTTTTCACCGGAAGTAAAAGTTTACCTCTTGATTGACAGCCCTATGGCGCGTATGCAATCAACCGAGACGATTTTCGCGGGAATTAGCTATATGGATGTCACGAATTGACTGCTCAGTTGATCAGCATTGTTGTTCTGACTACCCAGCATTTTTGGTATTAGGCGTGTCTCTATTATGTTATAAGTAAACATAGACCACGTTTAAACCATGGACCAGTTCGAAAAAGCGAAAACAGCGAAGAACGAATGAAAATACATCAACGAGTGAGGAAGCGAAATTTCGCCACGCGGATGAAGCTATAGTTATCGTATAAGGCGGGCAAATATTCGTGGTAAGAGAAAAGAAAGGTTCTGTAAAAATTTCGGAACTTGACAGCAATAACAGGGATGCTGACAGAGACTCTCCTGATGAGTCCCATATCGACGAATCGTCGGACTCATTGAGACCATTTGAAATATTATCCATGCACAGTTGCTCTCCGCGCTTTCTTGTGTTTGTTTCTTTCGCTCAGCCACTCTAGCGTTCGTATCCGTTTTCAGTCTTCCCCATTTTGCCAGACCAGCTTCAAGAAAAACTGAGCTACAGAAAAATTATCTCTCTGCCTTCGGTTCCTTGAGCGCATTGCGAAACACAAGAGTTTTTCAGAGATTCGCGCGTAAATTTCACCAGGAGGTTAACGGTAGTAAACTTTCCCTGCCCTGATTGGCTTAGTTATCTGAGAACCCAGTTGAAGGCGTTTGTGGGCGGAGTTTGTTTGCGAAGCAGAAAATTTTTCTTAGCGCTGTTTTCTCGAATAAATTTTTTCACTTGAAGCAGACACTTTAAAGAGTTATAACTCAAAGGGAATTTGTTCAATTGCTCTTAAATTTGGACAGTGGCTAGTTTAACTTATAAACTACAAAAGCGTATCTGGGAATTATTAATTTCGAAATACTTTTTCTTCGAGAGCGATTTTTGTACGATCACTCCACATTTTTTTAATCCTATTTCGAAAATGTTCTGTAACTTTTTACTGCAATTGAATATGCCAAAACGCAGACACGTTTTTTAAGCGCTTTGGGCCCTGAAACCGAGGGAAAAATTAAGTTGGCGAAAAACGAAATTCGCTTTGACTTGTAGCTTTCGAAAGGTGATTCGGGCGCTCGCATTTAGTGGTCGTGAAAAATTCGACAATTCATTTTCTTTCAAAATTCTTGGTATAGTTTGATAGCCAGCTCCATAAGCTTTAATTTGATATAGGGGTTTAGGTATCTACAGCTTAAACTACACGCGCTACATCGCTTGCGCGCGAGACACCCCTGAAGGTATACTGTAACCTTAATCTTAAATTAGTTTGCAAGGATTTATGATTTTTTTCAGCGCAGTAAATTGCACTGACTTTCACGGGGCCGAACATATGGGTTTTATCCCCAAAGTTTTGAATTGCTCGAAATAAGCAGTCGTCTAGTCCCTCGATTTTACGGGGGAACTATCAAAAAAAAAAATTAAGAGCCTGGTTTCCCAAGGGACAAAACAACGGACAACTGGGAGCCAAAAAAATAAACAAATTATGCATCTTTCTTGGCGTTGCTTCTCGATATATTATCTTGATAATGACCTAAAATTCGCCTCACTTGAACGTTTCCCTGTGTATATTTGGATATTACCCAATTTTACATAATCAACATTTTGATACAAAAATTTGCGAGGGAAACGCAAAATTTCGTTCATATCTCAAACTATAAACTGACCCTCAAAATCCGTTTTAACTACTTGCGCGGAATTTCACGCACGAAAGAAAATGGAAAAGTTGTGTTTCTTCTGCCAAGTGTAGCATTTACTGAGTGAAACGTTAACGTTAAATTAAAAACTCAGGAAAAAAAAAAGAAAAAAAGGAAAAAACAGAATTAATGCTCCCAACCCATGAAATCAACACAAGACAACAAGTTCAACGGGAGAAAAGGGGTAAGGGATGAGGTGCTCGAGTTGCCAATAGCAGTCATGCAGGGTATCACAGGTCAGTTGGTTGGCAACGAGAGGTTGTAATCCTCTTCGTCCTCTCAGGAGGCCCTACAACATAATCAACCTGGTTCCCAAGAAACTGGGGTCCTGATCTCCAGGACCCTTGGAACAAAAGAACCACATGCCCTGGTTCCCAAGCAACTAGGGTCCTAATTTCCAGGACCCTTGGCAACAAACAGAACCACATGCCCTGGTTCCCAGGGAACTGGGGTCCTAATCCTCAGGCCCCCTGGAAACAATCAACAACAACCAACAACAGTAAGACTGAGGTCCCACTCTACCGGGAAAGCTGACCCTGTGAAGCTATGGGGCAAAAGGAGCGAATTGTACGGAGCACCTCATCCCTTCCCGTGGTTTATTTACTTTTAGAAAATCAGCACTTAAGCATAATGGTCTTAGGAAAATCAGTAAACGAATGAAATAATGCTTCAGTTAACCTATGCCAGGTTGACACTAAGGATAAACAATGCAATTATAACAATGTGTCAAGATGTGTCACAAGTCCGACAGCTCTTAGCCTGAGATAGCATACAAAATGTTAACAAGTACAAAAATGTCTCAATAAGCAGGCATGCTGCTTAAGTCCAACAGCTCTAGGCTTAAGTTAACATAGAAAAAATATTAACAACTGTAACAATGACTCAATAAGCAGGCATGCTGCTTAAGTTCAACAGCTCTAAGCTTGAGTTAAAGTACAAAATAGTAACAATGATAACAATGTCCATATAAACAGACATGTTGCTTGGAGTTTGAAACTAAGAACAACCCTCTACATAACAGTACTATTGTGTGGAGAATTACTGTTTCGGTTACAGTTTTCCAAAATGTCAACAAGAAGTATCCTTAAAGAGAACTAAAGAGGGTTGGGTGGGTGGGAATTGTTTGTGACAACCCTTTCGGGAGATCAGAGAATTTGTAGTAAAACTACTGATGTGTAGATGAAACCGCATGGTCTTGCTTGACATGGAAAAGGGGCAGTGTGATTGGCCAGTATAGAATAGCATGTCATACCGGTACAAAGGTGAATTTGACCCATGAATGTAACGCAAGGGTTATTCTTGGGGCATATTGCGTGACAGATCTATATACTTGTTACTTCTCTGATCTTCCTTCATGGTTGTCACATTAACTTAAATTTATATTAAATATAAATTGGCTAAAAAAAGCAGTCGCTCGCAAAAATAGGCTCATGGCTCGTGGCTCCGGCTCACAGGCTCGCATTAGTTATACTCAATTCTCTTCCAGTGTTAATTACATCGCGTCCTATTTTCTGTGCTCTCTCGATAAGAACCTATTTCACAATCACTTGCGTCTCCGATTACAGTGTCTACGAATCTTGTGATTCTCGCTGTCAACTTATGAAATGTCACGTTATCACGACACTTCCGTTTACCTCGCTCGCAGCTACCAAAAAGGAAGATGGGAAAAATGTCCGTCCTATAATGTCTGCTTAATTGGTAGAAATAAAAAAAAAGAGAGGCAAACTTTCCATCACCTCACTTGCCATGCTACAGTGCACAAACACATGAAGACCGCGGATGTTTTCCATTATGCCAAAGATTCCTGAAATTTCGGTCGAAGTCAAATGGAAAGGTCCATTTCGGTTTCTTCCGACCGGAATATTCGGGATCACCTCTGGAGGTGGTCCATGTATTTCGGTCGGACCGGTCCGACCGAGATTTGTCGTTCTGTTTTTGACAAACCGGTTCACTGCCCTACTTCTCTTCACTTATGTAGGGAATTCGGAAAAGGAATAAAAAATGGTAAGAGTCCGAGTCCTCTTGGTTGGCTCGGTTTGATCGGAAAATGTCGTTCCATTTTCCTCAGGTATTGGCATAATGAAGCACTTCGCATGTAATAAATACCATATTGGGGCATTATACCCGTTTTTGGATTTTTTGGCGGGAATCTTTTGAGGCTCGCAAAAAGAGACTCGCGGCTCGCGACTCGAGCCTCGGGCTCGCAGGATCGCAAAATAGCCTCCCTCGAAAAAAGAGGGTTTAGAAGGGGTTTTTACAAAAAGTTTGAGCAGTTCAAAACTTTCTCAGAGATTTCTAGTCAATGTAAAGGTATAGTATAAATTCACAGTGCTAATTGAGTTAAATTGTCAATACACAAAGATCGTATGCATTGGTAAGCAAGTGCTATGTATATTTAGTTATTGTCTTGAACTGTGTAAATAGATAATCAAAATAATATTATTCCACAACTTATTATATACAAATTAAGTTACACATGATCAGAAGATGATAAACTACATTTATCTACAATGTAATAACTCTTTAAAATCATCTAAAATTGAAGCATTGCATTAGGGTCTTTGAATTTTACACCCTTAAGTTCCGAGAGGGATCAAAATCAAGTTTTTTCACTTTCTAAGCCAGATTATCAACAAAACATTCATGGAAATTCCTTAAACAATCAACATTTGGCAAACTGTCTTGAAGTTGAAGCAGTTTTCCTGTACTTGAGAACTTTTATGTTGACCAAAGGGCCCAAAGTGTTAAAATAATGCACATATCACCAGCTTCCAGCTCTTAGCAATTTACTGGTTGGGAACCACAAAAATATGTAATGAATATAGAGAGTTTGGAAGAGGTCTTTACCAATGGTTTGAGCAATTCGAAACTTTCTCAGAGATTTACAGTTTGTAAAGGTATAACATAAATTCACAGGGACGATTGATTTAAATTGTCAATACCTCTGTGTGATAGAAATTGAATCCAGGAGACTTCATCTTTATAATAAGCGTTCCCCTCCACATATAGGTGGCCTATATTTTACCAGGGTTTGAGACCAAGGGGAAGCTGATGAGAGGTAGTTATGGTATATGTATACTCTTGCTGAAACTTCTGTCTAGATCTCTTTTTAGCAGTGTTAAATGTTTTGAGATTATCTCTAAGGGACTGGTCAGCTTCGACAACTTTACCCGATGTGGCCAAGTTCTTTTCAAATTTCCCTCTGAAGAATTCCTTCCTGAAGAATTCTGGTGTTGCACCGTTTATGAAGCATTTCACTATAAACCTTGCCTATTGCATTGGACTCTACATCCTTAATTGATGCTCTACACTTCTCTGCTGACCATTTGAAAGATTTTAACAATATTATTGTTCATCGTAAACATTGTAGTGAATGACTTCCAAAAAGTTACTCTTTTGTTTCTTTAAACTTCGCTCATTCACATATTCTCTGATGTTCAAATCTGCCTCTCTTATGAAGTTCAGAAATTCAAGAATATTGAGAGCCTCTGGAAGATGGCTTTTGTCAGATTCTTTTAGCTTAACGGGAAAATCGAGCTCACTTTCCATCTGACTTGGGCTGTGCGTTGTCGTTTTGCGTTTTCCTTGCTTTTCTGATAAAGTATCTTTTCTCAGTTTTACCATTTGGCAAAGAGCGGCTCCGGACATTTAGAATAGGGCGACATCATCCTCCGGTGCAGTATCCTGCTGAATGTGGAGCGGATGAGAAGAATGGTATGACTCTGTTTGTACAAAATCATAAATTAGACAATGCAAGATGCCTGTGACTGCCCGAATCGTACTGGATTAATATTCATTTGTCAAATCCTGAAAAACTGCACTGCATACCTTTGAATTATTGGATGAACGATCCAAGCAGTTGTTCAAACTTGCGATCCAGCGCATTGAAAAGTGAGCCTTTCTGTCTTTCTTGAAATCGTTTGCAATTGCAGAAATGAGCTGAATGTAGTGGGAGAACATGTGGTGTACTACATCACGAAGCTTATTGCAACGATCATCAAGGATTTCTTGCATAAGCTCATCATGTGTTTCGTAATGCTTCACAACGTATTGCTTCCCTAGTTTTTCAGAAACATAGTTCAACACGTAGGACGTTTGGCTTCCAACTTATTTCCGAGGTCGTCCAGGTCTTTTTGAGTGAGCGCCTTTGGTTTTTTCTTCCCAGGTTGCTGTTGTTTACAACTCGCCACGTTGTTTTTCTCGCCTTTGCCTTTAGACGCTGCATTACTTGAATTGGCGCTTTTACCTTTGGCAGGGCGAGCACTTCTTCCTTGTTTGCCACCAGAGGCCTCTATTCTTTTGTGATTCGCATATCTACGCCTCTTTCCTCTCCCGTTGCCCACTGAGGTTGAGGGTTCCGGAACATATTCACTGTCCGTGTCACTTCCACAGCTTTCGCTGCCATCGTGCGAATACCGACCTGAATCACTACCCTTTTCGGAGTCAACTTCTACGCTAAAATCAGATATGCCCGCCAGCGAGTCATTGGAATCCAAAGAATTCGTGGAGCCTATTTCCCCACGGTGAATTGTCGACGCAAAAATACCATTTTCCTTCATTTTGATACTCGCTTTCATCGACAAACTGTATCTTCACGCTGTCCGCCATTATTTGCTTTCACTAAGAACACTGATCAGATCGAGGTTGGCCTTGATGCGGACGTCTTGGAAAACAGACTTCCATTCGAGAGCCAATCTATAAATAACTTTAGTGGAATTGACATATCCCAAGGCCTGGACTAGGACCCTCCCTCTCTGTCCCTCATTTTCTCTCGGGTAAATAGAATGACTACTCGATATATTCCTAGCAGTTGTGCTCCAGCTACGTTTCGATGGACTACAGTAGTTCTTTGATTATTTTGTCGTTTTGTTGGTGTTTTCAGTTACTTAGCTTTAATAGTTGCAAATAATAAAGAAAAATTCAAAAAAGGAAAATCGATGGTTAAACTGACAACCGTGTTTCGGGTCGTCAATAATGACACTGGCAGCCCCGCTCACGTATTCAAAATTCTGCAGTAAGTGGTAAATCGTTGTTTTATAGTTGAAACCCATCTTCAAAAGTTATCCACGGCTTGTGTCAGCTTGATTTCCGCGACTCTCTCGAGCTCGGTCTACTTAAAGATACTGGTACAGATAAAAAATGTCATGCAACTTAAAATCTATAGTCAAATTTGGAAGTAATAGAAACAGCAAAGTGGGATTATTATACATTTAACTCACTATCTCTTTTCTGACTGGCCGAAAGCGTACAGTGAATTTTAGAAATCAGCGCCTGGGACGTCATCTAGCTGCAGATTATACAACAATCGCGTCAAGACACTCACGGCCACGGGTAATCATGTCATGCATAACCGCGGTGCATGATTGCTAAGGGTAATCATGCTGCAGATTATACAACTATCGCGTCAAGACACTCACGGCCACGGGTAATCATGTCACGTATAACCGCGGTGCATGATTGCTAAGGGTAATCATGTCAAGTTCGCGCGCTTTGTGTTGCTTCCCATCAGTGAAGAAACAAAAACATGACTTTCAGGTTTGCTTTTTCGTTCAATTTCATTTTTTTTTTCCTCACAATGTATAATAAACAATTATTAGATTCGGTTTTTGTGACATCACAAAAACCTCATCTAACTTGTAATTGGTTACTATTGATCACAACAGTATTTATATTTTGATTTTACCGAAGGTCCATTTCACATTACCACCAAAATGCTTCTCTTGTTTTATCCTGGTCCCTGAGAGGTTTTTCGGCTCTCTCGTGCGGAGAAAAATCAAGAAAAGCATATGGGACCAGGGTACTCTTCTTGAAACAACTAACTTTGATGACACTGTGTCACGTGCATGCAAGACGGCATATAAAGAAAGAGCGTTTCAAGACATGAGATTTCTAGATTTCGGTGATTAGCGTCACGCATTAGGATGGCCTTTTGGGTTTTGCGTCTCTTTCTGGTGGAATTTGTGGTCAGAGACCTGAGAATCCAAACATAGTTCACTTGGTTGATTTAGAAAACTTTGATCGTGATGTGAAAGAACGCCTAAAATTGTTGCAACATTCCTGACAAAAGGTTGAATATGACGACAGCGAAAGAAAATTGTTACTGTAGCCCGTGCAGGTGCTTAAAAGTATAACATTCTTCAATGATAGAACAACAGTGGTTTCTTGTGTCATGAAATCGTTAGGCCCGTTTCAAACGCCGTGCTAATGTCGTGCCGAGCTAAATTCATTATTTAAGTTCGACTTTGGCACGGCGATAGCAAGGCGTTTGAAACCGTTTAAGAATTAAGTTCGACTCTGCCGTGTAGCACGGCAAGCTCTGTCGTGCTACACGACTTTAGCAGGGCATGGTTTCAAATGGCGTGCTATTGCCGAGCTGAACTAAATTAATAAATTATAACTTTATTGTGAAAGTGGACAAACCGGTTTCTTGTGAGTGGGATGACCCGCCTAGATTAGCTCAGCTATCCGCGGGCATGTTATAATTGTAATTTTAATTTGATAACAAATAAAATGTATGTATGTAAAAATGTATGTATGTATGTATGTATGTATGCATGTATGTATGTATGTATGTATGTATGTATGTATGTATGTAGAGAGAGTTCCTGGGTACGAGTGTAAAAAAAATGGCGGCATTCAGGAGAACCCTGCCGCCTGTTCTACCAGGGAATGTTTCAGAGGTTGAAGAAAATTCTTACTCACTGGATCTAGATGAAGGAACAGACATAAGCTCAAACCATTCATCATCTGTTGAGCCTGGTGAAAAGTCTGGTGGAAGTTGAAGAAGATAGCGAATCGTTGGGTGAAGATGAAAAATAGGTGGAAATTCGAAATCAAACAACAGACCAGGATCACTAATCTTCTTCCTCTAGCAATGGCATGGGTTAATAACGCCTACTACAATAGTCGCTTCGTTCTCCTTGCAGCCTGGGCTTGTTTATAAAACATAAAAGTACGCAAACGTTCGTTGTCAAACACCGTCCGCCATTTTGGATTTATCCGTAATACCGCTGGTTCAAAATCGTCTCTTTTGTAAAAGTTCAGTGAATTAAGCTCGACGTTTGAAACCAAGTCGTGTCAATGTCGTGCTGCAGTCGAGCCAAATTGAATTTAGTTCGGCAGGACTTTAGCACGGCGTTTGAAACAGGTCTTAAGCTCACAAATCTGATACCTAAGGATTTTCATCGCACAAGAATGGCAGCAGCTCATGACGGTCTGTCCCAAACACAGGGATGTGGGAGGTTGCAGGCAATAAAAGGCCTATTCCAAATGTCGTGCTACTACCATACCAAATTACATTCGAATCAAGCGCAGTAGTAGCACGACGTTTGAAACTATGCACTCAGTTCGGTCAGTTCGGCAGGCTGAATTAATTTCAGCACGACTACATGTACTTATAGCAAGGCAGGCCTTAACTTAACTGTGCTGCACCACTTCGCGGTGTTCTCTTGCCATACCAAGCTGAATTCATAGCCTGCTGCATCAGCTGCCATTGTTTCTAGCATTTCAAATGGTCTTCAACAAAGCAAACTTCTTCCCATCTTCTCCGCAACTGAATTAAATTCGACATTGGAAACCACCGCCGTTCTTTTGTCAAGCCACTGCCGGGCCAAATTCATTTGAGTTGGACACGGCAAAAGCTAGCATGTCAAATTTGGACTGATGGGCCGAATTCCAACCGAGGAATTCGCAGGATAGACGGCAAAATGCCACACCTGCTTGCTTGGTCCATTTGCATCACGTCAGTAAAACCTCTTCGTGTCCATTTAATTAAATTTTCTGTTAACTTTAGAATTTAACCTTTGTTTTCCATTAAGATCGAACTCAGCCACATGCTAAATTTTACATTAAAAGAGCAGTCTCCTTCCGAATATTTGCAGACTAATCGAGTGTTTATAAATGGGAAAAACTAACCCCTATATGTTTCTATGATAATCAGGTGTCTAAACCTCAATAATCTAGAAATTCCAATTGGAGCTAATTACCCAGGCAGTGAGGCCTGGGTTTAAATTTCGGCTCTCTTTTTTTTTTCCTCGTTCAGTCACAAATCGCCGTCTGGTCTCTAAAGCGCATGCATCAGTTGTGCATCCGTACAGCGCCATTCTCGACCCCAGAGCTCTTCTCTTTTGTGCATGACGGACAGCGAGAAGAGCTCTGGGGAACTGGGCCAGAAAGTCTCCTCTGGTTGGTTTATGATTGAAACAATAAAGACGTTTCTGGTTGGTCAATTTATTACGCGCTACCTGTAATGAATTTACGGGAAAACTTACAGCGTGTCTAGGGAACAGTGAAGGAAATGGATGAAACACCAAAAAAACTGCGCAATCGGAAGGTCAAAATTTGCCGTTGCTGCAATCCTCATTTGTCCAACGTATATGGTAGCATAGATTTGTTCGGAAAAATGTCCCAAAGGGAAAATGTTGTCGAGAAACTCAAAGAAGTGGGAAAGATCCAGGTGTAAGTCAGCGATGAAGATTTCCTAACAACAAAAATCTGCAGGAAATAATTCCGAAATTTCACAGGACTTGCGAAAGCTGTCGATGACTTCCAAAACATTTGCTCGCAATCAAAAGAAATCCAGATAGCGCATTTAGATAACGCTCGGCTTAAATGTGGCAGAAAGCCAGTTGAGCAACACCAACACAAGAACTCAATCAATCAATCGATCAATCAATATATTTAACGTGGTCGGTACGCTTAGCTAAAAGCTAGTTTACAGTTACGCCACGAAAAAGAAAAAAAAAAAACAGAAAAGAGAAATTGTAAGAGCCTTTTGAAGGTATGCAAATTTAAATAAATTAAGATTAAGAACTAGCTAATATTAAAATATAAGAATTAACAATGTAGTCACAAGTAAAATATATAAGAAAATATGAACATTAAAAGCAGTAAAAATTGATTAAGGATAGATCCACTTCGCACTCAGAGTCCCGTGAGATCTAATGTTTTTAAGTTGTTTTTAAAAGTGGTGTACGTTTGTATCTTTCGAGATTCGTCCGGTATAGCGTTCCACAATTTCGATGCAGCGTATCTCCATAACCTTAAGCCGAAAGTTGTTGATTGTACTTTTGGAAGGTCCAGTATTGTGGTGCCCCTAAGGTTATAAGTGGAGTACCTTACTGTTATAAGATCACGTAAACTTGCTGGTCCTGCATCGCTGGCCAGTATCTTGAAAACAATGGACAATATTTTCGCTAATCACTGTTCACGAAGACTTGAGAAACCGATACGCTTACAAAGTTCCTCATAAGGCGAGG
This sequence comes from Orbicella faveolata, assembly GCF_042242905.1. Classification (NCBI taxonomy): domain Eukaryota; kingdom Metazoa; phylum Cnidaria; class Anthozoa; order Scleractinia; family Merulinidae; genus Orbicella; species Orbicella faveolata. Next base: position 20,553,238 of record NW_028301553.1, read on the forward strand.
ACTTATCTCTTAAAACAAAACGGAGCGCTCGTTTGTTCACCATCTCTAACTTGTCAGCTGACTTCTTATTACAGAAGTGCCACGTTTCGGAGCAGTAATTAAAGTGTGGTAGAATAGGAGCTTTTTAAAGATCCCTTTAAAGATCCCTTCTAGTCTCAAAAGGCAACAGTTTCTGCATCCTTTTTTAATACAGCGATCTATTGACTGACTTTTCTACATATTTTAGCGATGTGCTTTTCAAAATTTAATATCTCATCAATTGTCACGCCAAGAAGTTCCATTGTGTTGGATATGGCAAGTTGTGACTCTTCACACTTGAAAACTGGATCATCAGTTCCTTTATTTTTCCCCAACACCATCGCCTGGTATTTTGAACTGTTCCTCTTCATACCATTTCGCGCAAACCATATATCAGCACTGATAAGATCATTGTTGATTGTTTCTTCAACTTTGGAGAGTTCATTGTCAGCGTAAAAGATTTGAGTGTCGTCAGCGTAAGTGGACAGAGTGCTCTTGTCGATAACATATGAAAGATCATTCATAAAGATGTTAAATAACAAGGGGCCGAGGATAGATCCCCGTGGTACACCATTAGATATAGATTGCCAATTCGAGAGTGTGTCCCCCAGTCTGACTCTTTGGAATCGATTTGATAAGTAATCTTTTATCAGGGTAGTTGTTGCTTCGTCTGCTCCATATTCCTTTAACTTCAAAACAATCAGTTCATGAGATAAGGTGACGAACGCCTTCGACAAGTCCATAGAGACCAGACCGATCAATTTGTTGTTATCAATTTCATTTTTCCATTGTTCGGTTAAACTAAGAAGCGCTGAGTCGAAGCCGTGATATTTGCTATAAGCAAACACATATTTGTGATAAATTTCTTCAAAATACGGGATTATTCGGCAATGAACAACTTTTTCGAAAACCTTCGAGAAAGCTGGTAGAATCGTTATCGGCCGATAGTTGGTTTTAGTAGGCTGCAATCTTTTTTAGGATCGGAGTGACCTCGCCAAGTTTCCACTGTTGTGGTATCTTACTTGAAGTTAAGACATGATTTATCAGTGTACTAAGAGGATAGCATAAGACATCCATCGATTCTTTAACAGCTAGTGGAGGGATCCCATCACATCCAGTAGCCTTGTTTGGTTCAAGTTTCCTCATTACCTCGTAAACTTCAGTTGGATTTGTGTTGCTTAGGGACACATTCGGTCTGCTTGTTAAGTTATTTGATATGTGCGATAAATCTGCTGGATGATCATTTTGATTTTGTTCTTTAGTACTTTGATTACAGCTTGTGAAAAAATTATTTAATGTCTCGGCCACCTCTTGAGGATTCCTGATGATTTTGTCACCCTCCTTTAATGTTATTCCGCTGTCTACATTCTTTCGAAAATTAACATAAGGCTATATGGCGCGCCAAAACATTTTTTGATCTGCATATTTTTCCGAACACAGCTTCTCAAAATGTCTGCCTATAGATTTTCTTCTCATGCTAACTACTTTGTTGCGCACTAGTAGACGGTAGCTCTCCCAGTCACTCTGGTTTCGTGATCTATTGAATTTTTTCTTAAAGCCGATTTCGTTCCGCCATCTCTCTCCGAATTTCAGGAGTGATAAACTTCGATTCTACTGAAGATCGTCGTTTGAAAGATCGCATTGGTGCGTGGTCGTCGAACACATGATTGTATAACGTCTCCCAGCACCAGTAGACATCGTCCATATCATCAAAGACGTATGCAGCATGAAAAGGAATTCGACTCAGATCTTTCTGAAAATCATCTCGGTTAAAGGTCTTAAATGTCCCTTTCCTGGTGACTACAGCGTTAGCATGTAGCATTTTAGTTTTGAGAACCGTGTAAACTAGCAGATGATCACTGATTCCTGTTTCGATAACGCCAGACGTTTTCATAAACATGGGCACATTTGAAAGGATGACGTCCGGGCAAGAAGCTCTAGTTGTTGATATTCTTGTCGGTTCTTTAATTAATGTGTCGAGGTCATAAATGTCGCATATATCCAAAAAGCATTTACCCTCATTATTATTCATAAATGGATTGATTATGTCGCAATTTAAATCACCAAGACAAATTACGTTCTCGCAGAAAGATATCGCTTGATCCAGGACTGTTGTCAATTCAGTTCTAAATATAGCATTGATGAGGTGAGGTTTATATGAAATAATTCATATATGAACTGCGGTTGTAGATGAAAGTGAAGAATGATCATCGCAGTTACTTTTCCAATTTAAGCAATTGGAAAGAAGAAGCCTGAAAAAAAATCAGGGCTTCAACGGGATTCGAACCCGTGACCTCCGCGATACCGGTGCGATGCTCTACCAACTGAGCTATGAAGCTACACATTGGGAGCGAGTGAAGTGAAAGACTTTATTTAATGAGGGTGACCCGTGACAGCGAGGTCAATTAATTGAGTTCATATCTTCCCGTGAGGAGTGAAATGATGTGAGGTTTATATGAAATAATTCATATATGAACTGCGGTTGTAGATGAAAGTGAAGAATGATCATCGCAGTTACTTTTCCAATTTAAGCAATTGGAAAGAAGAAGCCTGAAAAAAAATCAGGGCTTCAACGGGATTCGAACCCGTGACCTCCGCGATACCGGTGCGATGCTCTACCAACTGAGCTATGAAGCCACACATTGGGAGCGAGGTCAATTAATTGAGTTCATATCTTCCCGTGAGGAGTGAAACGGGAAGATATGAACTCAATTAATTGACCTCGCTCCCAATGTGTGGCTTCATAGCTCAGTTGGTAGAGCATCGCACCGGTATCGCGGAGGTCACGGGTTCGAATCCCGTTGAAGCCCTGATTTTTTTCAGGCTTCTTCTTTCCAATTGCTTAAATTGGAAAAGTAACTGCGATGATCATTCTTCACTTTCAAATATAGCATTGTTGACAGAAGGAGGCTTGTAAGCGCTGACTAAAGCAAAACGTCTTTGCTCGATGTGTAGGTTGAATAAGAGTGATTCCACTGATGTTGTAGTGCTTTTCTTACGTGTTGCAACGATGTTATCACGAATAAAGACTGCAAGACCGCCGCCACCTTTCGTCCTGTCGCGCGAAATAACTTATACTCGTCTACATAAAATTGAGAGTTAGGAAAGGATCGATCGATCTTATTTTCTTGTATGGATAGAATGCCGAAGGTTCTGTCAGTTAGCCACTCCTTGATCTCCTCGAATTTGCTTGGTAAACTGTTTACATTTAAGTTCACTATAATGCATTCCTTGCGATTCCCGTTTCTAATTAGCTTAACGTCCGAGGATTGTGAACCAAGATCCAGCTCAGTGTCGCTCGCGCTTTGATGTGTAGAACTATTCACGGTGGAGAAGAATGAATCGCTAAACTCTGGCAAGGCACAGAGGGAGCATATCCAGTCGACAGATGGATTATTGAGATAGTACTGATAGGTCCAGCTCGACATTTTCAGACATCTTGCATGTGACCAGGTGTTGCATTCAGCACATAAAATGGCGTTTTGATTCCTTCTTACGGATTTAGAGCATTCACTGCAAGGATGTTTAGTGGTAGACTTCCTTCTCGGACCAGGGTTAGTTGAAACATCGCCAGAAATCAGTAATCTCTGTACTTGAAATGTGCTTACGCCAGTTGCAGTGTATAATAATCTTCCTCTATGAAAGCGCCTCGAAGCGAACTTGAAAAGTGGTTTGTAATAAGTACTTGAAGTTGTCGAGTGGAGTGGAATAACCAGTCGCATAGAGCGTTCAGGAGGCGTAAAAGTGTAGTTTGGCGACTTGCGAACTTCTCGTGGAAGTACGACAAGGAATAAAAGAGACAATAATGCGCCGCCCATACGGACACGTCTGACCGCCATATTGGATAGAACTGCGTGGAAAACAAAGGCCTACAGTTCCCACTGAGTTTACGACACGGCACTTTCAATTGACACCACGACCTTGACTCCGGCCGATCAAGCGGCTCATGAAGAGTGCAGCTAGGGCATGACAAAAACTACTGGGTAGTTTTTTTGGCAAAATATCCTTTTATTTCCTTTTATTTCAAAGAAATATGCAAATTACCAAATTCCGTTAAAATCGTCATTTGACGCACCATTTTATTAAGCAAGTTTGAGAGCCTTGCATGCAAAACCACATCATTCTTCCGTCTTTAAAACACTCAAACATTTTTTTGCAATGTTTAAATGTGGACTGGGTTGATTTTAGGGAATATCGCGTTGTCTTTTTGGGTGCAAAATAATTAAATTTCTAAGACATGCATTTCATTCACTTAAAAGTACTTCGTAACAATAACTGATTTTGACCATGTGCCAAACCTTCAAATGGATTAAGCTTCTGGTGGTTGAATCGCAAAAGGATGGTCTACAGATTCCTGTAAAAATTTCTTTGGGTAAATGATTGTGAGCGACGCGAGAGCTTTTCAAAGTACGTTAAAAGTGCAAATATTTGATCTTCCGTCGTCAAATTTCAATTTACGGGTGACACGTATATTTTAGCATGCGCCACATGACTTGACCTATTTAACAAATGGTAAACGCCATAGCGTGCACTATTGAGTTATGGATGCACGCGGGAGGTTGCTAAGCACGAAAGAAGCGTAAGAGTCGCACGAGGCTATAGCCGAGTGCGACTCTAGCTTCTTGAGTGCTTAGCAAACCTCCCAAGTGCATCCATAACTCAATAGTGCACGCTGTGGCGTTTACCATTTGTTTTATAACATGACATTGAGACATTGGAACAACAGAAGTCCTTTTATTGAGCTACATCACAAAAAAATGTTCGTGTAGTCCTACATGACAAGAGAAAACAAGCGCGCGAAAATTCATTCATGACAACCGATTGCACACCAGTACCTCGATAACGTTTCATCTTCAGACAACTGTGAAGACAGTTTCGCATTTCTGGCAGACGAACGTCGGCCATTACTTTGGAAACAATGTCTGTCAAAAGATTTGCTTTGTAAACATTAGCACACACGTCAGCAGCGTACACCCATGGGCAAATAGTAAATGCTAAATTAACCAATCAGAGCGCGCGCTTTGCTTTAGTTATGTTATAAATTAAGTTGAAATAGACACAGGGCTGATAATTTCGAACTGTTCTAACCTTATTTGCTGTAAAAGGCAGGTCCAAACACCGATTTGACGTGTTTCTCTCACCATCCGTCGCACATTAAGCAGAAGTTTGCTTTTGTTTACACAACGTCCGATGTACATCGCTAACTGTCAACTTATTTAAAGGTCGAATATCATGAATCTGTGACCCTCTTTCGACACGAATGATCACCACTGCATCTAAGTCAAAAACGGCTAAACCATTTGTCGATAGTTGCTTGCTTTGCACTGCGCAAAAAAATATATATTTATATAAATAAATAAATGTATATAGAATATATATATTTCTGTAGACCATCCTATAGAATCTGTAGATCATCCTTTTGCGATTCAACCACCAGAAGTTTAATCCGTTGGAAGGTTTCGCACATGGTCAAAATCAATTATTTTTACGAAGTACTTTTAAGTAAATGAAATACATGTCTTCGAAATTTAATTATTTTGCACCCCCAAAAACCCGCAACATTCCCTAAAATCAACCCAGTACACATTTAAACATTGCACAGAAATATTTGAGTGTTTTAAAGACTGAAGAATGATGTGGTTTTACATGCGAGACTCTCAAACTTGTTTAAGAGCCGATTCCTGTAAATACCGAGAATGAGATGACAGTCGCGAAATTTCGGATTTCTTCATATTTTGCCCAAATAACCTCTACAGTGAGTTGTTTTCGAAAATACCATTCAAAGGTCCTGAAGCGCTTTAGTTTTTTCGAAATCGAGGAAAGTCCGAAAATCGCCCTTTTAGCTGCCTACCGCCGCCGAAAATGGCCGAAAATTGTGCATTTTCTTTTCGCTCGTACAGATCAACGCGATGATATCTATCAATATACTTTTGGTAGCTCATAGTGCATGTCTTGCTGTTTCTAAAGCATTAATTTGATTAGCAAAAGCTCCAAGTGCTATAATATTTTAGGCCGATACAAGTACCTTCATGGAAGCTCGTGAACGAAAGGGCTAATTTTTACGGAGGCCCACAAGTGCACACCAAATTTAAATCACTCACATTAAATTCAAATCACTCACACCGAATTCAAATCATTCACACCGAACTCAAATCACTCACACTGAATTCAAATCTTTCACACCAAGTTTCACAACACCCACACCAAATTTCACAACGCTCACACCAAATTCAAATTTCTACACCGAATTTTAATCTTTACACTAAATTTAATATTAATATTAATATAATTTTATATTAAAATATTTACACCAAATTGAAATCTTCACACTAAATTCAAATCTTCACACCGAATTGAAATCTTCATACCGATTTCAAATCTTTACACCAAATCGAAATCTTCACACCGAATTCAAATCTTTACTCCAAATTCAAATCTTCACACCCAATTCAGCATCTTCACACCAAATTCAAATTTTCAACTCTTCCGGTGAGCGGTAACGTGTCGCCTAATGTTCTACTTCATAGATGGCAGATAATTAAGCCCAGGAACAAGCAACTGACTGTTTTAAATAAGATTCAGTAGTATCAGTTGATATTTTAACATTGTTTCACATTTGGAAGTTTCATATTTTGTAAGCCAATTTGCTTTTTGTTCCTTTGATATTTAATGCTATGAAATTGTTGGCTGGCATCTGTTCTACAGTTTTATGAAACATCAATTTGGGATCTTCCTTGGATACTTAATTTACTTTCCACACCTGTGTGCATGTACTTGTACTGTTTAAAGTGAGGTTTCATAGAAAGTCTTGTTAACTGAACATTGGAGTAGTAGCGTTTGTCCATAAGATTTCTGCTGTAAATGTTCTTAGGGAAAATGCATCTACAGGCTCTCAGTTGTGGTATCTTTTTGTAAGTTGTTAAGTATTTGATAAAGAGGCCTTAAGGAATACCGTTTTGTTTAGCCTCATCATGTAGATAAACCATACAAAAACCTATAAGATTTAGTTGCCTTTTAAACAATTTTCGAATTGTTCTATTTCGTATAACTTCATCAAAAATATGAAATGTTTTTATTAAAGTTACCCTTTATATTGCTGTAACAAGGCAGCCACTAGTAAGTTGCTTCCTCCCCCAGAACTCATTCTCCAAGACTGGAAGAGATAAAATCACCAGCTGATTTGTTTTGCAACTAGGGGATGTGAAGTAGGTTACCAATAGTGTTATACATGTGGCCACAATATGTTTTCTCACTGGCTATGAGCTTTCAGTTGATAATGGAATCAGCCCAACCTACAAGCTGTTCACTACATAAGACGTGAATAATAACGCTGAGTACTTCATATCCTGTGCTCTGTTTGCTGGACAACAAAATAAACACAAATCCTCAACCTCAGGTATTGAATTTTTAGCTATCTGATTGCCTCTCAAACCTCAGTTATTTATATGGAAAATAGTTGGCTATGTTTTTTTTAATTTCCATTGCTCGCCGCCTCGTCACTCAAAATATGTTTACAAAATATAACTCGGTCGTCAAATAGAAAAGCATTTTATCATCGAAGCATATAAACTTTACCGAAAAGCACGAAGCTCAATAACAAACAGTTACTCTTGGATACCTTCAAAAGCTACAAAAAAGGGAACATTTTTCACAGCATTAACAAGACGTTTACGCAAAGATCTGAAAACCGACAAACTTGTCCAGAAAATTCAGTAGTCCTTTTTACACCTTAACGCGAGCTTGTGGAATAATTGTTAAGTAAACAAGCCAAGGGCTAGTGTAATAATGGCTACAAGCCAGGGGCTTGGCCCCTAAAAAACTACAGATATGGATTGATTGTACATGTATGCCTATGAGCATAGGCCCATAGCCACCTCAATACAAAATCTGCTAACTTACACAAACTCTGCTAACTTACAGTACCTTCAATTCAGCAATTAATTCAATAATTAACTATGAAATTATGATATTGCCTGGCAAAGGTGAAAGCAACACAAGCGCAAACGAAAGGTAGGAAAATAAAAAACGGTAAAATAAATTTGGTAACACAATTTGCGTAGTGTCTCCAGAGACAAGTATGCAAATGTTTGAGGGTAGTTGATTAACGTATAATTGTAGAGTCCCTGCTGATGACCCTAGTCAAGTGAAAAATCCATGCAATAGCCCATTAACATCTTAATTTCTCAAAATAACAGATAAATCTTTGATCAGGTTGAAGACATAAACATGTATTTTGCATGCAAATATTCCATATTTTTCCCTTTTAACTGTTTGTGTCCCTTTCAGTGAGATGAGATGCAGTAATGATTTTCAAGTCAAGATCCTCCCTCAGCAAATGCAATAACACGATTGTAAAGAGCGAGTACTTCCCTCTGTCATAGTTTGCATGCGGTTTTCCTACATGCGCACATGCGCATGAGTGTCATGCATGTTGTTTGCTCGCTCGAATAAAAGTTGTTGCTTTGATTACTTTGAATCGTCTTGAATCTCTACCATCCTGACCCGAAAACACAACATGGTGTCAGAAGTGGGATATTTTCCGTGAGTACACAACTTAAACTGTGATTTTCACCGCGAGTTTGGGCACCAGGCCGGTGCATATCCACGTATTTGATCGACATTCAAAACAACAAACATGGCGGAGCTAGCCGGATTACCAATTCCCCACATGGACTGGTCCTCATCGGACGCACCGCAAGCTCTCAGAAAATTCAAAAATCTCTGCCAGGTGTACTTCTCCGGCCCGTTAAAGGAAAAGAGCGAGCCAGAACAGATAAGTTTCCTGCTCATTTGGGCAGGCGATGAAGGCCGAGAACTAGCCTCCACGTGGACGCTGACAGCTGACGAAAAGAAGAAACTCAACACGTACTGGGAAAAATTTGAAGACTATGTGGCACCGAGAAGTAATTTCAGACTCGCCCGATACAAACTTCGCACCATCAGGCAAGAACCGAACGAAGCAGTCGATTCCTTCCTCAAGAAAGTACGTATCGTAGTGAAAGAATGTAAGTACACAAGTCCTGACGAACACATCATTGACGCCCTAATCTTTGGATCAAACAACCCGCGTGCGCAGTCAAAACTTCTTGAACATGATGAAACCTTGACACTTGACAAAGCAATAAACATTGCGAGAACCCAAGAAGCTACAAGTAACCAGTTGCAGGACATCAGAGGCAGTCAAACTACAACGGTCAATGCCCTGAGGCAGGGTCCACAAATGGGACAGCCCCCAACACAGGGAACCCAGGCTAAAGACGGCAAATGTGGAAATTGTGGAAATCTTCATGATCTAGCTCGGAGATCATCGTGCCCAGCATATGGAACAAAGTGTGAAGCCTGTGGCAGATACAACTACTGGAAAGCTGTGTGCCGCTCTCGCTCAAGAGTAAAACAGCAAGACCATGGGCAACCCAGAGATCGATGGCAAAAGAAAAGGGAGAACATTCATGCACTTGACACAGCTGAGCAAAGTGCTGAAGCTCCATCACTAGAGAACACACCACACATACTGGACATTCCACAACACAACACTCCACAACTGTACTTTCACTCCTTGTACATAAACAGTGTCTCTGAGAACGACACACAAGCTTTACTACAGCTACAAGTGCACTCAGGTCAAGTAACGGCACCCCTACTATGCAAAATTGACACTGGAGCAGAGGGGAATGTCATACCCGTGGACATATACAAACGTCTGTGCCCACAGTCAAGCTACAGCCCAGAAGGCACACCGCTTGGACTAACTCCCTCAAGTACAATGATTACTGCCCTTGGGGGTCACACCATACCACACTATAGCATCTGTGAGCTCACCTTGTCACACCATGGCCAATCTAAATCGTATGCCTTCCATGTAGGGAACACCGTACGCCCAACAATCCTGGGCCTACCGACCTGTCGTGATACGAAGCTTGTCACCCTCAATTATGGTATCGCCACCACACAGACCGAGGAAGCACCTATGCCAAACCCACAGGGCTGTCCAGGTGCAAAGTCAGAGCTTCTTTGCCAGTATCAGGATTGCTTCCAGGGAATTGGATGTTTCCAGGGGGAGTTTCATATCACCCTAGACCCCACGGTTCCCCCAGTCATCCACCCATCACGACGAGTACCCGAAGCACTGAGCCTCTTAAGAGAGAACTTGATGCACTTGTTGAACAAGGCATCATAGCAAAAGTAGATGAGCCCACCGACTGGGTGAACTCACTAGTTTGCGTGACCAAAGCCAATGGTACGCTTCGATTGTGCTTAGACCCAAAAGACCTCAATCGTGCCATCAAGCGCCCACATCACTGCACCCCAACATTGGACGATGTACTTCCAAAGCTAAACGGAGCCAAATACTTCAGTATCGTAGATACCCGAAGCGGATATTGGAACATTAAACTTGATCATGCCAGCTCTTTGTACACAACATTCAACTCACCTCATGGTAGATATAGGTTCCTGCGGCTTCCCTTCGGTCTGATCTGTGCCCAGGACATCTCTTAGAAGAAAGTTGAGGAAACTTTTGGAGATCTGCCTGGTGTAACTGGCATCGCTGATCACATCGTCATCTATGGATGCGACCTCGCTGACTATGATACAAACCTGAAAGTAGTTATGGAACGTGCTCGTGAAACCGGGCTCCGTTTCAATGGAGACAAATGCAAGATAAGATGTACAGAAATACCATTCTTTGGCCACATCATCAGCTCAAACGGCCTCAGACAAGACCCACAGAAGGTGGAAGCAATTAGCAACATGGACCCCTCCACGAGTCTTGCTGACCTACAAACCTTTCTTGAAATGACACAGTTCCTCAGCCGTTATCTGCCCAACCTGGCAGCACACTCAGCCACCCTTCGGGACCTCACCAAGAGAAGCAGTGAGTTCCAGTAGCAGCCCCAGCACCAGCTAGCTGTAGATAAGATTAAGAAAGCCATCACATCAGCCGATTCGTTACAGTACTTTGACAGTACAAAACCAGTGACCATCCAAGTTGACGCATCCTCGCGTGGCCTTGGTGCAACCCTGCTCCGAGACAAGGGCCCCATCGAGTATAGAAGCAAGCTCTTGACAGAGACAGAATCACGCTATTCAAACATGCTAGCCGTGGTACATGGTCTTGAGAAGTTCCACTACTATGCATATGGAAGAGGCGTCACGGTTGAGACAGACCACAAGCCGTTAGAGGCGATTTTCAAGAAAAACCTTGCAACAGCCCCTCCACGCATTGCAAGGATGATGCTTAGGATCTAGAAATACGATGTAGACATCAAGTATGTCCAAGGAAAGAACGTCCCACTGGCTGATGCACTGTCCAGGATCAGCCCCTGCCCTGGTGATACAATTGAAGGGCTGGACGTATCTGTCCATGAACTGCACCTCCACCTAAATGCGAGCCCAACGAGGATTGCTCAGATTAAAGAAGAAACAGCCAAGGATGAGGTACTCCTCTCACTTCGTTCAACCATCACCCAAAGATGGCCCGACACAAGATCAGATTGCCCAGCAAACCTTCATGCGTTCTGGAATTACCGTGACGAATTAACCGTGGCAGATGGAGTAATCCTGAAGGGTACACGCATTCTCATTCCGAAGAGCCTACAGGCAGACGTATTGCAGCAATTACACTACGCACATCAAGGAGCAGAAAAATGCAAAGTCTGTGCTAAGGGTTCAGTGTTCTGAGTCAACATAAACCGCGACATAGAAGAGATGGTCAAATCCTGCGCTCCATGTCAACATAATCAAAGTATGAACTTAAAGGAGCCCCTCATGCCTCATGACATCCCACAGAAACCATCGCACACACTTGGATGTGACCTATTCTTTTGGAATAACTCACCCTATTTGTTGTTATCTGACTATTACAGCAAGTTCCCGCTGGTGCGAAAGTTAAACAACATCCGGTCAGACACAACAATAGCACACCTGAAATCCATTTTTGAAGAACATGGGATCCCAAATAAACTTGTCACTGGCAATGACACTCAGTTCACCTCTGCATTATTCCAAGAATTCTGCAGCACTTATGGTTTCTCCCACGTGACAACAAGTCCGTACTATCCACAAGCCAATGGTTTCATCGAGAGAACCGTACAGACTGTAAAGAACCTCCTCCAGAAATGCAAAGAATCTGGTGCAGATCCTCATCTTGCCATGTTATGCCTTCGCAGCGCCCCACTTGACCACAACATCGCATCACCAGCAGAGCTCTTAAACTCAAGAGTATACCAAGCAAACCTCCCTTCTGTATCCAAACCAGGCCTGTCCTTATCTGCAGATGGAGACGTAAACACCAAGCTCCAAGCACGGCAAGATCAGCATAAATCACAGTATGACAGGTCTTCCAAGCCCCTTCCTGCCATACACCCTGATGACCCAGTGCGTGTACTTAGCCCACACAATCACAAATGGGAACCTGGCATTGTCAAGTGTAGCACACAGGCCCCTCGTTCATATATGGTCACCATGGCAAATGGCAGTACCCTCAGGCGAAACCGCAGTCATCTTCGGCCAACAGGAGAGAAAATTTGTATCCAGAGCAACAACCCCAGTGATGAACCATCGACACCCCTGAATGAAGTCTATAGCACCACGCCCAGCACCTTACCAAGTGAGAGTCTCCCTACGTGTGAACAGACCACACTGGCACCTGCCAGTACACCACAGTTGAGAGGTCCAGCTCCAGAAGCCCCACTCCGCAGATCTTCAAGGCTTGTCAAGCCCCCTGACAGATTGGACTTATAAACTGAACAAAACTTATTGCTAATTTTGTTTTGTTTTTTCGTTTGTTGTTGTTGTTACTGTTACCATAGCTCCTGTCAGAAGGAGGGGGATGTCATAGTTTGCATGCGGTTTTCCTACATGCGCGCATGCGCACGAGTGTCATGCATGTTGTTCGCTCGCTCGAATAAAAGTTGTTGCCTTGATTACTTTGAATCGTCTTGAATCTCTACCATCCTAACCCGAAAACACAACACCCTCCAATCACCAGGAGGAGTTAATGCTGCAGTATCAACCACATAATTAAAATATTCTTGAAAATCATTATGGCATTCATCAGAGTTAACATAATTCTCCAAAACAAAGCGGCTTTGCTCCTCAGTGACAGGATGCCTAAAGTCTTGAGCTGAATGAAATTCAGGTGGGTAGAAGAGCTCATCTGGTCTTCCAGAGACTGTTCCATGTCATGACTTGCGGATCAAATAGGTATTCCAATGATCCTTCACCATGTTTAGGTCACGCTGGATCAGACTAGAAAAACAAAACCACAAACATTCCATTTGGAGATCATGCCCAGGCGTAAAAACTGATTGCTCCATTAGATCTTTGAAGAAGTTTATTCACCATGTTGCCTTACTCCGTCGATAAAATGACCACTATGCTTCTCTTCTTTGACTATGTGGTGAAGATCCATATATGTGACTTTCTATGTCATCCATAAAGTAGCGTTGTGCAGCGGCTAATAAACCATTTTCAGTTCCACAGTCAGTTCGAACTATCTAGGACATCCTCCATTTTCTATAACCACACCCAAATATGATCTCGCCACAATCACTGGGTCGTTGTTTGTCCGTATTACCCCTAACCAGAGTACTTTACGACTAAAGCCATCGATGCAAGCATGGATAGGAAATCCATAAGGTTTGAGTTTATCATAGCCGTCCGTATGCCAACAATAGTTTGGACCTGGGTTGACATAGGTTCACCTTTGCAGTCGGTGTCTACGTCTCAACTCACAGCTATTCGGATCCATCTCTCTTAGCAATATTTCAACCGAATGTCTTGGAATGGTGAAACCCTCGCGACGCAATGTGTGCCAAACGCTTCTATAACCAGATAAACAACCAGGCCTATCAAGCTCCTGCTGTATTCTCGCTCTAGCCTCTGTTTCATCAAAATTGGCACCCCTAAGACGCAGACCAAGGGACTTGTATCTGTTCATCGCATTCGTATCCTTGCCTGAAATAATATTTATCAAAAGCTCCTCCTTATCGAGCCCTTTGCCACAAAAGGAGCAGTAACTGTCATTAGGGAAAATAGTTTCAAAACAAAACTCACAGGTAAGAGATAAGTTCCCCGACGCATAGCTAGCCATATTGCGTTGATGCGCGGGTGGGCTCAGCTGCTGACCAATCTGTGATTCATTCGGTGTTCAACTTTCAATTTGGTGTGAAAACTTGAATTTGGTGTGAAGATTTCAATCCGGTGTGAATATTTTGAATTTGGTATGAAGATTAAAATCAAATGCTGAGATGTTAATTCGGTGTGAATATTTTCAATTTAGTGTGAGTGATTTGAATTCGGTGTGAGTGATTTGAATTCGGTGTGAGCGATTTAAATTTGGCGTGAGTGATTTGAATTCGGTGTGAGTGATTTAAATTTAGTGTGAGTGATTTAAATTTGGTGTGCACTTGTGGGCCATCATAAATTTTAGCTACTTTTAATGCCATCAAAAGCCTACTGGTACATTGAATTTGAAGTCGAAACTAAAATTTTCTGAAAGCGCATACTCCATATTATGTTTGTGAAAGAAAGTCTCTTCCGCGGCCCGAAAAAAGTACCCTGTCGAGAGCAATAAACGCGTGGTACATTTTGAGAAATTCGTCATTCGTAAAACCAACATGGAACTTGGAAAGCTACCTTCATCGAGAACAAAAATAAGCGAATGGAAGTCTTTTTCGTCAATAAAGATGCTTGCAATCTGTTTTTTTTTTTCCTTTTAGATTGACTACATGATTAACTTTGGCAAACATTTGCAGTTAAATGAAAAAAGACGCTACTTTCGGTACATTGTAATGTTATGGAAATTTATTTCGATCATCGGCACGTGCATATCGCCCGAAACTGATTTTACTTCCGCCTACTGTATGTTTCTTTTGGAAGGTTACAACTGTAGCACACATTATTCGTTCAATATCGGCAGTTTTATGTGGAAGACCCACAGCCGAAAAAAAGAAAACACTTTGAAACGTGAAACTTGAGTAATCAATCAATCGATTACAGTTGCATCCCATCATGTTTGGCGTAAATATTCGAGCACAACCATTTCATGTAAACAGGCACACTCTACTTTAAAATAACCGTCTCATCGCAGCATTTCTTGAAATCCTGGTCTGAGACCAGGTAATGATAACAAAGCGCGAGCAGTTGGCGAAACCTCATGATCAACTGTCGCAGAGTTGTGGCATAACTATTACGGCAAGATAATTCGACCGTTGTATTTCTTACCCATGTGCTTGCAATTCTAATGGGTACAATTGCCCCTGATTTTTACCACCAGATTTACAGATGAATCGTTCGTTTCCTATCACCTAATACGGCACATACTTCTGAATAAAACACATACTGTGACATCATTTTGCTTCGAATGTTCCAACAGTCGTCCGCCACTTGCAAAACGTATAAAGCAGCAAGACAGAAAAGCGCAAATGTTTTTTCGCCAATCGCAGCACGCTTTCCAGGTTTCTTCCTTACAAACTTTCCAGACTTCGCTCCTTTTGAAAATTCCACGACTTCGCCGTTCTGTTAGCCAGTCCGAATAACTGTCACGGTGTTAGTTGAGTAAGTAGTCGACTTTTGTTTGGTGGTCCCAGTTAAGACAAATCGGCAAATTTGGATTGCGCGACAAACGCGTGACAAACGGCCACTTGCGAAGTGAGTGAAGGCGGCGGCGAGCGAATCCAAACTGTTTGCTCGTGTAAGTAAGGTAGTTCGCATTGTCAGCCTAACTAAACATTTTTGGACGAAATTGGAAGATGTAGGGGGAAGGGGGTGTTGTTTAATTCTGCAAAAGGACAGAACTCGATGAATCACATAGCCGCGGGTCCTGCTATCACGGCATGTCTACGTAGATTAATGGAAAGTATTACCGCGTTCACAAAAGTGGTACAACACACCTGTTCTCTTTACCTTTATGTTTGTCGTTTGTGCTTTTTGAATAGAAATGCGCCGTTGATAGCGCTGGGATACAAAAAGAGCAAAAGAAACCTAGAGGACATCGGATTTTAGATACGCGGTGTGCGTTTACATACACATTTACCCCTGTTGCTTTGTGCTAAACTATATAAACTATAACATGGGCACTTTCCAGTCGACCAAAAATTCTGAAATTTTTGCAACAGGAATGAATGGTACGGAAATTTCCTGGGAAAGGTTCCCGAAAATCCGGAAATTTTTGGTCGAATGCAAAGCGCCCATATATAGATAGATAGATAGATAGATAGATAGATGGATGGATGGATGGATGGATAGATAGATAAAGATAGATAGATAGATAGATATAGATAGATAGATAGATAGATAGATATACCGCCTTAGCCGGGAATTCGAATTCGGTAGCAGAAAAATGGGACAGTCAGAAGAGCTAAAATTTTCCTTTATTTTACCTTGAGAATTTACAATTATGGACAAAGCGAACTTCCACATCCTAATTAGGCGGTATAAAATAGTTAGCATTATGTATTCTAGCCTTATTTTGCCCATTTTAGAGGCAAAAGTAAGAGCAAATGTATGGATTGTCCACCGGGGGGGAAATGTGTCAGTAGTCAATAGCGCCCGTTTGGGCCGTAACCAATCAGGAGGCAGGGATTATACCACGTGACCAAGGTTTTCCCATACATTCTCTTAAATTGTAAAGATCCAAGATGGCGCCTGGGTAGGTAAAACATGGCGCCCGTGACGTCACAGCTCGCGCATGCGCAGATAGGGCAACATGAAATCGAGGTTGTCACGTGCATGGTCAAATAAGGCGCTAGCCAATGCCTGAAATCGAGGTTCGGATGTGGAAATAAAAGGGTTTGCGTGAGTATCGAGTGGTTATTGTTGTTTTGAGATCGACAAGAAGATGTCTTCAGAGGAGAGCAAGACGAAGGTGGAGGTGATTAGTATTCCTGTGGGGGCGTTGCCAAATGACATTCCGAGAGAGGAGTTTGCAGCGAGAGTGTTGGATGCCGTGAAGGATAGTCTTCTTGGAAAGATTATGAAATCCTCCGTTAGGGACAGTACGGATAACCTCCTGAAGAAAGAGATGACTAAGCTGGCGGATGAGGTGATCAAGTTCAGACAGGCCATGTCAAAGAAGATGCTGGAGGACGAGTCTCTGGATAAAAAGGAACCTGTGCGTTTGGAGAGGTTGCCGGAGAGTTTTGAGGCTGGATGGAAAGAGTGGAAGAGTGGTTGGGGAGACAGAGAAGAGTTGGCGTACGCAGCATTTATCGAAACGATGACGTCACAAGAACCATCAGAGGAGTGAAAAAATTTTTTATTCATGCTTGTAACAAAAAACCTAATAAAGATCCTTTAACGAGAGAATGTACATGGTTTGTTGTGTGATTTTTTGCATCATCCTGATTGCTTGCACGTCATCGGTTCCCAGGTACACGAGGGCTAGCATCATGGTTTGTGGGGTGAGAAATTCTCCGTGAAAACCTGAGGAGGATTCGAAAACGCGTCCGAAGGGCCAGACCTTGGAGAGGTCTCTTCTCATGTACCAGGGGTAGGGAAAATGTTGGGTGAGGAAGAGGAGCATGACATCTTCGTCGGGGTGGGGTTCGTCCAAACGGATTTTACAGGCCAGGGGTCTCTATAGGGAAAAATAAAAAAGAATTTTTTAATGCCCCGACCAGGAATCGAACCTGTGTCTTTGAGGCCACAACTCAACGTCTTAACCATTAGACCATCGAAGCGCTTACCTCTTTAGGACTTGGTTTTGGGGATGTCATCGGGAGGTAGTCCGAAATTCACGGTTTTGCAATGAGGGCAGAGTCTTTGGGAGGGTTTCAACCACCAGGTGTGGAGGGCTTTACAGCTTCCGTGAAAGAATTGGTCGCAACACGGTGTCAGGAAGTAGTCTTGGATACTGTGATTGGGAGTGTATCCTTCCTTACACCATATACATTCGAGTTTAGGAAATCGTGACATGGAGTCTGAAAAATAGAACAAACAGCTTTTTATTGGTCATTCCACTTGTTATTACAGGGTGGGACGTGTGCACAGTCCTGATGACTGGCGCCCATTTTGTCTTCGTAAAAAGATTTCACATGATTGACACGTGACAGAGCTTCAGCATAATGGTTCCCCAGGAAGACGGCTTCGTAACGGGAGGTCTCATAATTGGGATACATGCCATAGATGGCCTTGCAGCAGGTTTCCCAGACGCACCCTAGTCCCCAGGCTTCTCTCAACGGTCCCGAGAGCGTGCGTACGAATTTGTCGTGGGTCCCACGTTTACCCAACTCTGTGAGCGGTAGGCGGCAGCATGGTCTGGTTTGCTTGCATACGTAACAATGGGGGTCGGGTTCCATGTCTAAAATTGAAATAGTCGATGGTAAGTGTTGAGGGCCCAGTCTACATGAATGACTAAATCGTTAATATCGTCTTCGTCGGCGACCCCCAGCCTCTCTTCCAGGAACAAAAGATCTAGTTCGTCCAGGGCCAGCCCGACGATATCTAAAAATTCCCTGTACAAGGGGGTCTCTTCTCCGTCCTTCATCCGCTCTCGCACTCGCTTTCTCATGACGGTCAACTCGGAATGACAATGCTCTAATACTTCCATACTCACTTGGTACTTTGAGAAGCCACAGCAACGATAGTATCCACAGTCTTCTGTAATGGGCGCTCATACAAGTTTTCTTCACTGAAACTCAGAGTGAAAGTGAACGGTCCGACTCGCTTATTTTATACACACGGTATAATGGTGTCCAGTCTCCTACCGTGAGTGGGTGTGGTAGGGGGATACCCCCTATCCCCTGGGTCTGTGGGAACACGTGACTTCGTCTTGATCTGTGATTCGCTGGACGGATCTGCATAAAGCGAATCAGCGCCGTCCGCTCTTCACTCTGAGTGTCTTCACTTGTATTGAGCGCTACCATGGCCCTTAGAGAGATTGGTCTGCAAAACCATGTACCAAGAAAGCCTGAGGTCACCTATGAAGAAGCGATTGACCGAATGGATGAGGCCTGGACCCGGTTTTACGAGTCCATGAATTTTCCCATCCGGGATTTGTTGGCGGACCGACGTTGGCTGACGCGGTTTCGGGATTCGAGCCAGCTCGAGGTGATGCTTCACCAAATCCTGTTTTTCATGGACGAGCAGCGGGAGAACTGGACCCGAAGTCAGCACCGGTACCGGAGCATCGAGAAGTGTTTCAGTAGAACCTTGTTCAATGCGATCCTGGCTGTACGCAGGAACCTGGTGTGGGACGTGAAAGTGAAGCCGCCTGTAGACCGAGTGACATTTCACCGAATGATGTTGTGCTACGGTTTCGAGCCTTTTCAGTCCACGTGGACTCAGAGACAAAAGAACACTGTGAGACGTTATGTCAATGTGATCAACTTTTATTACAGCACATTTAACAAATGTAATCAAGTAACAATGCGAGCTATGATCGACGCGAACGATAGATTACCCAACGTGTAAATATGAAAAAATAAAATGTCAGAGTGTGTTTTTTACAAAAAACTGTGTCTGTGTGTTTCTTAGTTTGGGTTCTGTCCATGAATCAGTATGTCTTGGGCGACTCCTCGTGGGTATTCGTCGATCCATTGGAAGAACTTGCAGTTACGCTTGGGACACTTGAGATAGAGCCTGTCTGGGTTGGACTGGGAGTGGGAGGTGGCTAAGACCAGGGACTTGTTGCATAGACATCGGAAACGAGCTGGGTCGATGTTCCTGTAGCAGGGGTGGGTCTGTTCTTCGACGCGTCTCAGGTAAGTGCTCACCTCTTTGACGCCACAGGTCACATAACACTTGGTGTAGAATCTGGAAGAGGGGCATCGGTAATACTCCCACCAGGTACCACCTTCGGGGGTTTTCACTCTTCCAAATTCCATGGGTACCATGCAACGCGGGCAGGTGGGATCTTGTGTTTTCAGTTGGTTCAGGAACTGATCAGGGTCGAATTCCTCCAATACTTGTACTTCGGTGAATTCTCCTTGGTCGTCCACTTCAGGTGGTAATTCTACGAGGTTGTCTTTCTTGAATTTGTCGAGTCCCATGGGTTCCAGGACTTGAATGGTTCGAGGAGGTGATTCTCTTATCACGGTCATGCATCCGCCTTGAATGGCAGGTAGCTTTGAGTCTATATGAGTAAGATAGAGATTTGAGTTAGTGTCCCAACAAGGTGTTTTCCCGTAGCATGGTTTCTAGGATGTGGGTGGTTTTTCGCACGTTTTTGGGGGTCAGTCTTTGCCTTCGCCTGTAATGGTTACTTTTCATTTGGCTTTTGACTTCTTGGCGTTTGATCGAAAAGACGCTCCATGGCTGCGAGAAGCCTTTGAGAGGGACGGTGGTCCAACTGACCGAGTCCGGTGTGATCTCTTTGAAGAGGACGCGTTCGTTGAAACGTAGTCTGGAACGAGGTTTTTTGAATAACCATCTATCTAAGGTGGATTGTAGTTTACCTTCTCCTTCCACTCTCTTGGGTAGGAGCAGTTTCAGTTTCTTACGCGCCTCCTTCTTTTTGGACGATTTTTTCTTTTTCCTGTCGGGTTCGACGTGTGAATCCATCACGACTGCTGAAAAGTGATTCGTGATGGAATGCGTGGTTCGACTTTATGGACGTTTTTACGACCAATCGGTGACGTGTGGTGTGATGGGATCATGTGACGGTCTTCGTTCCGATTGGTGGGATCTGAAAAGGGCGCGTGATCCGTGAAAGTACGGAGTGAAAGTGGATCCACGGCGCGGGTATAAAAGGAGCCAGTTTGACGCGGCGAATCATTCTCGACTTGCTCTTGACGCGGCGATGACTCATAGGATTTTGACTGACAGAGACTTTGAAGAGATCATTGAAGATCTGAGACGATATTTGAATCGAGCTTCTGACAATTTGGATATAATCGAAAAAGAAGGCAAGAAGTCGATCCATACGAGGATAATTAACTTGGAATTGCACGTTGTTGATCTCTTGTTCTCTAGGCTTAAAAGACACATCATCGACTGGGGAGACCCGAAGCACCATCCTGAATTGTCGTATCTAGTAAGAAAGAGGTTTGACGAGGCAAGAGATGACTTACTATAGCAACTCGAACCAGATTCGGGACCTAGTGAAGCAGATCGTGGATCAGAAGGTACACACTTTAAGAGATCTCGATGCCATTCCGGATGCAAAGGTGGACATGTACATTTTTGACAATCTCTTCGAACCGTTAGGTCAAATACCCGATTGTCTGTGGTCTTTTGATCTCTTGATGAGACGTCGTCCTGACTGGGGTGGTACGATTTTGGAGATGATGAAGAGGAACGAAAAGGTGTATTTTTTTCTGTGGTGAGTGGTGTCGCGTGATGTACAGAAGTGGTAGCGGTCAATTCAAATTCATTCATTGTCGGGATCCCGCCCTGGACGCAGAGCGTTCCTGTTTGATCGCCACGGATAATCTCACGTACATGATGAGTGATGCCATCCGTGATCTGTTTGAACCCTTGCGGTTCGCTCGAGACATATCACAACGGGTGTTGGAGTCCGACAAGAGTCCCAGGGTGGAGGAGATACTGACTTTCAACAGGTGCGCTCACAAGGAAACGTGTCTGAAGTTGGAAGAGTTAATCTACGATGTCATGCGTCAGCGTGATCTGTGGAAGGATCGGTATTTCTTTCGTGCCCTTGAAGCTGAGGAGGATGACCTGTGTGGTGAGTGTAGATAGAGTATGCGACAAGCATTCTATGTGAAGGGGAACGAGGAGGAAGCCCTGAAGTGGAGACCCGGTAAAGGGGATTGTGATTGGAGAAATTGTAGATATTATGCCATGGATACCTATGAGGAAGACTGTGATAATGAGTATGGTCAAGATTGTAAGAACACGGAATATGTTGCATACTTTTCAGATTCAGACTAGTCTTTTTGCCTTCTTTTTCGTTTAACCAATCAGAGTCGATTTTTCGTAAGAACCAATCAGGCACGACGTTTTTTGTACATATAAGAAAGTTGAAATAAAAAATTGGGTTCAAATCATTATGTCTCATGCCTTGAGTTGGTTGATCTCGAGAGTGTGTGCGACCATGGCTGATCGATGGTGTTGGACGACCTTGTGTTCCAAGTGCACTAGAGTCTACGAGCGATACGGTAAAGGTGAACCCATCCCTGACCATTTCAGTGATTCGCCCTTGGAGGTGTTTGACTATACCGACGTCGAACCCAACGTGATGCGTTTTGTCGTTTATATGTTGTGGTTGAAACAGCAACCCGATTCATTTAAGAAGTATCTCGAGGTACGTGAGCAGCGTTTCGAGTTGTGGAGACAGTGCGTTTACAAACTTTATCGACTATGAAGAAAGGTCAAAAGAAGCAAAAGCCGCTTTCGACCGGAACGTTACTGGGACGGTATCGGGATCCTTCTAGACCCGGTAGTCTGGGTGGTCTGACGCGATTCGCCAAGGCCAATAAGATCTCGGTACGACGTGCTCGCGAGGTACTGCAACGGGATTTGGGGTACACGTTGCACAAACCCAGACGTCGTCGTTTTCCCACGGTCCCGGTGGTGGTGTTCGGCATCGACGAGCAGTGGACGGCCGACTTGATCGAGGTGATCAATATTTCAAGGTACAATCGAGGGTATCGTTATCTCTTGACGGTGGTGGACGTGTTTTCCAAGCACGCCTGGGTCCAGCCCTTGAAGAGCAAGACGGGTAAAGCGGTGACGGAAGCCATGGCTAAGATCTTGAAAGGAGGTAGAAAACCCATCAATCTCCAGACGGACGACGGGAAGGAATTCTACAACAAGACGTTTCAGGATTTGATGAAGCAGAAAGGCATTCATCATTTTTCGACGCGTGGGGATACGAAATCTAGTGTGGTGGAACGGTTCAATCGGACCCTGAAGGAACGTTTGTACCGATACTTCACCGTGAAGAATACGATGAAGTATGTGCCCGTGTTACAAGATCTGGTCCGAGGGTACAATCGATCGTATCATCGCAGTATCAAGATGGCTCCCGATCAAGTGACTTTAGCCAATAGCGAGGACGTGTGGGAGACTCTTTACGGTAAAAAAGGAAAAAAATCGAGACGACCTCCACTGAAAGTCGGGGATCGTGTGAGACTGAACAAGAAGTTCCGACAGTTCAAGAAAGGGTATTTACCCGGTTGGACCGAAGAGGTGTTTGTGATACGCCGGGTGCGTCCTGGGAAGGTCACCACGTACAAGGTGGAGGAATGGGACGGTACGGCGGTCGAAGGCACGTTTTACGCGCAAGATTTGCAAAAGGTGTCCGTGAAGGACGACGATCTGTTCCGCATCGACAAGATCGTCAAACGAAAAGGGGATAAAGTCTTGGTGCGTTGGAAAGGTTGGCCAGTCAAGTACGACAGTTGGGTGGATAAAAAAGGTTTGTACGTGACCAAAAAGCCAAAGACGAAAAAATGAAAGACTTTTACGTGCATTTGCTGAGCAATGCCAGCACGAGCGAGTTCACGGACAACAAGGCCAACAGTTTCAAGAACCGTCTGCCGTATCCGCTCCTGTTTGAATCCGACAAGGAATGGAAAGTGGGCTTGGTGAGCGTGTCTTACCCGATACCACCTGCACGACCGCATCAAGTACCAGTCCCTCAAACGCACGACTTTGACGATGACGACTACGTGTTCGGTATTGAGTGGACCATTGAAACGTTCACGTTGCAATCCGATGGTTCGACGTGGCTTCCCTCGCGTTACCGCGTACCATTTAAAGTCACTGGGAAGGAACTGAACTGTGACCGACACAAGGTGACGGGTGGCAGATCTCTCATGCGATACCTCATCCATCGTTTTCACGAACGCATGTATCATTACATGGATCGCGCCAACGAAAGTCTACGAGCACCAGACGGGAAAAAATACTACCCCGTGTTCCGATGGGAGGGGAACGATTTGATTCTGGACAACACCGACACGTTCCTCAACGAGTCCGGAGACAGACAACGTCCCAGAGTGTTTTTTGGTCCTAAACTGGTCAAGAGGTTGGGTTTGATTCGCGAGGAAGCGTTTTACTCCGTTCACATGACCATGAACATGATCAAGATCTTTCCCAACGACACCGTCCCGTCTGATTTCAAGAAAGACTGGACCAACGAACACGACCTTCGTAGCCGTAACTTTTGGGATTTGAGCAGCAACGGTACGTTACAGCTCAGTCCCTATTGCAACTGGCGCTTCAGTTATTTGGACGAGGAATACGCCAAGGCCTATCATCGTGGAGTCGTCGTTCATCCGGACCTCCCTCCGCCTCGAAGTCCCATGTACCTGTATTCGAATGTAGGTCGTGGCACCATCACGGGGAATCGAGTCACGGATCTCTTGAGAGAGGTTCCCCACGACTCTACCAAGACGACGCACGAACCGACTCAGATTCAATATAAACCCGTGCGCAGCAATATTTTGGATATAGTGGAGGTGCAATTGGCCGAGAACGACGGAAGACTAGTGGACTTTACATCGGGCGTGACCTCGGTGACATTACACTTTAAGGATGAATGAGTCACCCGACGACTTTTACGTGCAACTGATGAGCAATGCCAGTACGAACGAGTTCCCTGACAACAAGGCCAACAGTTTCAAGAATCGTCTGCCTTACCCGTTACATTTGAGAGAACCGGGATGGAAAGTGGGTATCAGCGACCTCTCGTTTCCCTCCGCGGTGCGTAAGATGGGCTTGAAAGATTCTATTCTGTTTGAAATCTGGTGGATCGATATGGTGAACGCGGATCGAAACCTATACACCCAGGTCTCTTCAGTGACGAGAGAAAGCGATTTGGAATTCACGCCGAGGACCGGTACCGAATTATTGAACATGATACGAGATCGATACATGCATAGGTTGAGATCTAGAACGGATGACGACGTGACCATGTACAAGAAAAAGAGCAAACCCGACGATCCCACCGAATTGCTGTACACGGTCATGCATCGGGCCGAGAATGGAGAATGCGTCCTGGACAACTCGAGAACGTGCATCAGCCTCCTGATCAATGGTAAACGCGTCTTTCCCCAAATGTCCATCGGCGTCGAATTGGCCAAGAAGATGAAATGGGTCAAGATGGGAACATTGCAAAACGGACAACCGGGTTACGTCTTGGGACCCCACTTGAGGAAAGAATTTCCCAAGGAAGTCGCACCCACGGCCACGGACTTGATCATAGGTCAGAATGACGGGGACGAACTATTTTACAAGATCGACCCGGACACATTACATCTGAGTTGTTTCATCAATTGGGTCTTCACTGACCTGGATCGCAGTTACGAAGAAGCGTTCGGTCACGAGCGTCGTTCCTTGTTCGTGTATTCGAATGTGGGACAGAGTATGGTGACGGGGAATCAAGTCACGGATCTGTTGAAACAGGTTCGTTACGATCCTGAGGTGGTCGACCTTCAACCGAGACACATCCTATATCTACCGGTGCGCACGGCCGTCTTGGACATTGTCGAGACTGAGGTGTCGGAGAACGACGGACGTCTGGTGGACTTTGCGTCGGGTGTGACCACGATCACGTTGCATTTCAAGAAAGGATGAGTGATTTTTACATCACCTTACCCAGTCACAGCAGTAAGAACGAGTTTCCGGAGAACAAGGCCAACAGTTTCAAGATCAGGTTACCCAATCCCATACGCGTGGAGGGACAAGGATGGAAAGTGGGGTTGTTCAGTATCGACATGCCAGATGCGCACGTGACGCTTCCTTCTTTCAAGGATTCTGCAGGTAAAGTCACCTTGGCCTATACTGCATGGAGACGCATTGAACCTGAAACACCCAATGGGTATACGTTTGGAGAGGCTTCGTTCGACACGGATGACCTCAAAGAGGTTTACAGTAACGTGAACGGTGTTGAATTCATGAAATCCGTTATAAGCCACTTCGAAAGGGAACGCGTCTTCAATAACTCTGGACCGAGAATCAACTCGAAATACGTCACGAATGATGGGAGAAGAACCTACATCGCGTTCAGGTGGGAAGGCGAAGACTTGGTCACGGATAACAAAAACACCTACCGTACCAGAAGGGAACCACCTGCATTACAATTTGACGTCGATCTGGCTTTGAAAATGGGATGGTTGCTGGAGAAGGGGAATGATTACGTGCTTGGTCCGAACTTGCGAATCGAATTTTTCGATGATGTCATTCCAGACATTCGAAGCAGAGGAGACATACAGGATTCGGATGGAAATCGTCTTTTTTTCCTGGTCGTGAAAAACCCCATCAAAAATACTGCATTCTTGGAACTCAGCATCTTTTGCAATTGGCGTTTTCTGAACCTGAACAGAGCGTTTGAGAGTGTGATTGGAAGCAGTTCGCGTTCCTTGCTCGTTTACTCCAACGTGGGAGGAGCAAGTGTGGTAGGAAACCAAGTCACGGATTTACTGAGAGAGGTCAACTTGATTCGGAAAGGTGACGGTGTTCAGTACTTCGAACCCACTCACATTCAATATATTCCCGTGCGCAAGGAGGTGCTGGACATTATAGAGGTGCAAGTGGCTGAGGCAACTGGAGAACTGGTGACCTTTGGAGCCGGTCATACGATCGTGACGTTACACTTTCATAAATCATGATCGGGGGAACTTTGATACGGTTTCATCCCGACGGATACCAATCGGGGTCTGGCATGTTTGGTCAGATTTGGAAAGGCATCAAGAAACGAGGTCCCGGCATTCTCAAGGACGTTCTGAAAGAATCGGCCATGGAGGGTCTGAAAGGTTTAAAATCGGGTGGCAAAGGAGGAAAGCCCAATTGGAAAGGTGCACTCGCCGGGTTAAAGCGGGGAGCCATACGCTCCGGGAAACGTAATGCAAAGCCAGAGCTCCAAAGCTTTTTGGGTAGTAAAAGAAGAAGAGACCTGTTTGGATCATGATTCCCATCTACTCGAGACGCGTGAGACGTCTCCCTGGAGGGATACGCACGTATAAAGGGGGTTCGCTCTTCCGGAGACGTTCAAAACTCCCGGACTACCGTTGGGTACAGTCCGCCCTGAGAAGGAGACGAAAAAGACGACGTAGACGACGATGACGGACCTCGTGGCTCATGCTAGGTCGGCGGGGGTTCGTAATCCCCGCCTGGACATGTTCACCACTCCTCCCACGGATCTCAGCATGTCGTCGCGACGTGAGGTGAGAATCAATCCGTTCAATACGGGGATCAACCCAGTGACCTTCCAAATCGATCCTCAAGAAGACTTTATCGACATGAACGAGAGTTTCTTCGAAGTGGAGTTGGCCATCAAGACACCTACTGGAGGTAATTTGGCGTAAGCGACTCTTGTCGGACTCGCCAACAATCTGGCACACACCCTCTTCAAACAGATCAATGTGAGATTGAATGGTACTCTCATCAGCCCCCAGACGGATACTTACCACTTCAAAGCCTACATTGAAGCGCTGTTGAATCCCGACCGAGACGACGGTGAATCGATCCTGAAACCAGAGGGTTGGTACAATTGTCTCAGTGTACCCAGTCGCGGAGACGCCGATGTGATGACGGCCAATAAGTTGGATCCGGCTCACGCCGATTATGATGCCTTACCCCAAGATCTCAAGAACATGGTTCAAAGTCGAATTCAGTTTTTTGGTGGAAAGAGAGTGACTTTGAGGTTCAAACCTTACCTGGAAGTGTTTTATCTCAGCAAGTTACTGGTACCTGGTGTACAGATCCAGATCGACATGTACTTCAATGCCCCGGCTCTGTGGACAGTCCGATGGGCCGGTGCCGATAGTCTCAGACTGACTGAAGCCGACGTGAAAGTGAGATTGTTCCTGTCTCAAGTGAGAGTGACTCCCTCGGTGTACCGAGAACTCATGACCAGCATGAAAGGCGGAAGAGTGGCCACTTACCCCACGGTGAGAGGTGAAATTCGCACCTACTATCATCCAACTGACAATCGTCATTTCGAGTGCAACAATCCTTTCCACAATAAACTGCCTAATCGGTTAGTGGTGGCGTTGATGAAACAAACAGCCTTCAATGGAACTGTGACGATCAATCCGTTCAGTTTTGAACAATTCAATCTCGCTTCCATCAAACAACTGGTGAGAGGAGAAGAGTACCCCTACGAGACCTTGGAGCTCAAACACGACGACGACAGTAAAGATCTAAGAGGTTACCAAAGATTCCTCAAAGCCTCGGGAGTCTTGTGCAGGGGAAAAGGAAACATGGTCCGAAAAGAGGACTGCGGTCACGGCAAGAGATGCAACCTGTTTGTATTTGACAACACAGCCAATGGATGTTTGGACAGTCCAGTGTTGAATCCCAAGCAGGAAGGTGAACTGCGTCTGGTGATCGATTTTGGAGACGCCCCAGGCTCAAACCTGACCATCTTGTTGTACGGTGAATTCGAGAACATGCTGGAGATCAACGAGAACCGAGTCGTCCTCTACGACGTGTACCAATGAGAGAAGAAAAATGGAGAAAGTGGCCTTGAATAATTTACAGTTGGATTATTTGGCACGGACGAATCCGTCACTCTGCTGTGTTTTTCACGGCACGGTACCTTGCGATCGGCTTCCAAGGACAGTACCTCAAGAAGGACCGACCGCTTACATCGTGAACACGGACCCTCACGATAAACCGGGATTTCATTGGATCGCTTTGTGGGCTGACAGGGACAAGTGCGAGATCCTGGACAGTTACGGTCTGCCGTTGGACACGTACGGAACTGCCGGGCCGATCCAAGCATGGTTGGACCGTCATTTCAAGTACCAGATTCACAACGGCAAGAGTCTACAGTCCCTCTTCAGTCAGAGTTGCGGCGGTTACGCCCTGATGTTCCTGATCGACCGAGCCGAAGGTCGTGACATGAACGAGTTCTTGAATCGTTTTAAGAAAAACGAGTTTGTGGAGAACGATCGTAAAGTAGGACAGATGTTAAAACGTTTGATCGTGGACGAGTTGGCTTGGCTCAAGATTTGTAAAACCCCGTGTCGCCAGGACACGTGCGGTTCCTACAGAGGAGTGCGTCATTTGTTATAAAGTAAGCTGTTCGAAATAAAAGATGTTCATTTTTGAGAAAAGGATGTTGCGTGGTGAAGTCAGATGGTTCCCTCGATTCTTAGAACTGTGTCGAGAAGAGTATACGAAATTGTCCTCGGACGATCCTCTTCGACAGGTCATGGAACGCATTTTGGATTGCGACAGTTACCGTCGAGTCCGATTCACACTGGACCGGGAAAAAGATCATTGACTTCGATACGTCCTGTTCCACTTGCGCACGAGAGCCAGAATTCAAACGAACGCTAGTAGAGATTACAAGTGTTACCCGTATTGGCACGTTCTTCGCTACGGCAATAAGTTCTTACACCATCACTTTGCGAATGCATAAAAAGGTGCGACGGAAAATAAAATTGTTCATTATGGATTTACTGACAAAACAAGACACATCATGGCTCTTCAGCTTCAAGGGCATAGACATTTGGACGACGTCATAGCCAGGTTAGAAAAACGCTATGGAAAATCTGGTAAAAAGACGCCTCAACCCAGTGAGAAGAAGAAAAGTTCGGAGATTTGAGTAAATTCGCCAAGAAACCTCGAAAAAAGAGATCGGCGCCTGCCAAGCGTCCCAAGAGAGCCGCTGCCAAGAGAGCCATGACCAAGATCAAGAGGGGAAAAGCGTGGTACGCCAGGAAATTCCAAGTGGGAAAATTCGCGAAACGCCAGAGAGCGCCCGCCAAGAGTCGTGTCAAGAAAAAACCCATCTGTTTCAATCGTAAGGTCACCCTACTGGGTCTGTTGAGACGCATCCCAGCCATCAAGACCCCCATGGCCAAGTTGTTCGGATAAAACGGAGCGTCTCGAGACCCTGGACCATTTCAAGATCATGGAACGACGCAAAGCGTTTCAATTTCACACTCCGTCGAGTTTGTTGATAGCGGGTCCGTCGGGTTGCGGTAAGACGGTGTTCACCACCAAACTGCTCTTGGAGAACGGCGACTTGTTTCAACAAACACCGAAGAGTATTCATTACTGCTACGGATCGTGGCAAGACGGTTTCCAAAAGCTCAAGAAGGGCGGGGTCAAGTTTTACGAGGGCATCCCCGAAAGCGAACAGTTACCCCGATGGTTTCCTGGAGGGGGTGTGTTGGTCTTGGACGATCTGATGGACGAGGGTGGCAACGACAAGCGCGTGTTGGATCTCTTCACCAAACATTCGCATCATCGGAACATCACGGTGCTTTACCTGTGTCAGGATCTATTCCCTAACGGAAAATTCGCCAAGACCATTTCCCGAAACGCTCATTACATCGCGGCCTTCAAGAACCCTCGGGATCAGTTGGGGATACGAAATCTATTACTGCAATCGTTTCCCACGCAATGGCAGGAAGTGTTGGACACGTTTCGAAAGGTCACGGATCGACCTTACGGTTACATGCTATTGGATCTTCATCCAGCCAGTCAGGACGATCAACGAAGGATTCGTACGATGCCATCAGTTCGCTTCACCGTCATGTTGAGGAGCGAGGTCGAGTGGTTTCCGCTTTTCATTGTCATATGCAAGAACAGACTCAAATACTGCATGAATCCCAATGAGCTGGACTACGAACCGATGAGACAGGTCACAGAATGCGAGAGTTATCGTCAGGTGCGGTCCATCATAAACGCATATAATGGTGAAGGTTTCGAATATTTGGTTCATAAACAACGAGAACTCGCCGAGAAGAAGATAGAAAGAGAGAGGGGAATGGATAAAAATGAGTTCTTATGGTAGTGACGATTTCAACCTCTCGGCTCTGGAGGATTACTCGCCTTGGACTCCATTGGCTCGAACGAGTACTCCCATTCCATCTGCAGCGGGTGTAGGACTAAGCCTGAACGCTCTTTCACCGCTGTCGTCACTGGCGACACCACCCCTGCCCAATGTCTCGCCCGTCGGAGTAGGCACCGCAGGCTCGGGTGCGTCACAGACCAATGTCACGGCGGGTGTCGGTAGCGCCGGTTCGGGTGCGTCGCAGACCAACGTCACGGCCGGAGTGGGTACGTCCAATTCGTCGCGTCGAAGGGTAGGACGTTCACCCACACCGGCGGACGCCACGCCCTTGTCACGAGCTGTTCGAGGAGGGAAACAACCGAGACGCGTCCCACGTCAAAACACACCGACGTCCCCCAGTGACTAAGGGAGCCGCAGAAGAAGTAGCGCAGGTGGTAGCGGTGGTGGAAGAGGCAGAGGTAGAGGTAGAGGTAGAGGCGGAGGTGGAGGAGGCGGAGGCGGAGGTGGAGGTGGAGGCGGAGGAAGTGGTAGTGACTCCACACCGCCTTCGTCGATTCGATCGGGTCGAGGAGGAAGAAGAAGGCGAGGCACCCGTGTTCTCGACCAAGCCCAGATGCAGCAACAATTGGAGGAGATTTTACGCCAACAACAACAAACGGCTGCGGGTCGACGAATCGCAGGCATCACGACCACGAATACGATCACGACCACCTATAAGAACGGACAACGTCCTACGGTGACTCGCAATTCGACCAGTGTACGAAACTGAGAACATCATGTTGAGAAGCGAAGTCAAGTGGTTCCCCTACTTCCTGCATCTATGTCGATGCTCTCGCTCTTACTGGGATGCGACCAGCATGGATCACGAAGACATGAAACGTATCGCGGACGAATGCGATAGTTACAGACAAGTCCAGGACATCCTGAACCAATCCGTAGAAACCGCCTTCAAGGACGAGATCTGGGAATACGAGCAACAATCTAAAAGGATCGAACGTCCCGACAGAAAGTCAGACTACGTTTGGCACTGGTTAGAGAAGAGTCATGAGTACTTCGGTCTGTTTATTGGATGAACCTTTTACCACCGAGGTGGAATTGGACTTGTTGAGACGTTTGGACGGTTTGTATGCTTTCTATCACAAGTATTGGTGGTGTCGAAGGCAGATGTTCGGTTACTACAAATTGTGCAACGCCATTCTCAACGGACTGGCCTTACTGACTGCGGCAGCGAGCATCGTCGTGGGATCCGTGTGGAAAGATGGGTACGTGGCGGTAGGATTGACGGCTTTCGCCGCCGCACTGAAAGGATGGAACGATTTAAAGAAGTATTCGCTCAAGATGGACATGACCCAATTCGCTTACACGACGTACGAAAAGACATTGACTGAACTTAGGAACTACGCTCTGGGCGGCGTGGAGGAATTGGATGGGTTTTTGATCAAGATGCAAACGTTGGACGACGTGGTGACGGATTTCACACCTCCCACGTACGACCGATACTTTCGAGACTACGAAACACGATTCGTTCACGCGCCTCTATAAAAATGGACACGTGATCGCCTTCGTGAATCATTCAAGGTAGAAACCCGACATGGTGAGGAGAAGGCGAAGGAGACGGCGAGTGGGAAAAAGGAGGGTCCAAACGGGAAAAGGTTTTTGGGGCAATGTTAAAAAAGCATGGAAGTTGTATTCAGATGTTCAAAGAAGAAGCAGAGCGGTGTAGAGAGACTCTATAAAAAGGACACGTGATCACCTGCCTACGTCATTCAAGCGGAAAAGTGTGTGCGTGTCAGAACACGACATGGTGAGGAGGCGAAGGAGACGGCGAGTGGGAATACGTCGAGGAGGAAGAAGGAGGGTCCAAAGGGGAAAGGGTCTTGGTAAACTGGTCGGCACCGTGGCCAAGACGGTGTTGAGCCTTCTCGAAGACTTGTGAATAAAAGAGCGGGACGAACCAACCGGACGTTAGACGTGAACGATGAAGCGGTTGCGACGACAACGTCGTTTCCTGACGAGCGTCCTGAAAGAAGCCAATCGAAATAAACGTCAACGGATGTTGCATTACGCCGACAGAGATCAGATCAACGCCATCAGCGAGATGGTTCTCAATTTGCTGAAAAAGAGGATCCCCATCGACGCAACGACTTATGGGAAACTGAAAAGACATAAAAAGGTTTTGCGCGAAGTGGGCAGACGCAAAAACTCCCTCAAGCGTCGAAGAGAACATCTCCTCACCCAAAACGGAGCGGGGTTCTGGAGCGGTTTACACGGTTGTTTCAAAGCATGTTGTGTACGGTGAAAGGACGCGACGAAGACGGTTACCCGCTGGAGGGGATCGACGTCATACCCAATTTCCCGCCGAGAGAAGAAGAGTCCAATACCATTCCTAAACTCGTGCAGTTGTTGCAAGACGCCAATCGTCGCGAAGCCCGATGGAAAGACTCGTACGATTACTTGAACAAGAGGTACCACGACCTGTATCAAGAGCACATGGCTTTAAAGTTCGGTGACTTCTGCCAAACCTGTCAAACGAAACGAGATACCACACCGCCCGGTGGGTGCATCGAGTTGTGCAGGGAGTGCGGTAAAGGCAAGCGAACCGTTCAAAGTCTTGAACTCGAGTTGGAAAAGAAAGACGAATCCATACGGTACTGGCAAGATTGTTACGAGACGGCCTTGAGAGAATTGTCCTAGTTTCCTGACACGACCCTGAGTCAGCAGAAGGCATGAACGAAGTCATGATGGTACCCGTTCAAGAATTCAATCGTTTGCAAGATTATTATAAGGGTAAGATCACCCAGAGCGCCTTGTTGAACAAAGCGGAACGTTTGGCCGCCGAAGAAGATCTCATCTTGAAAGACAAACGTATCCCCGCCAGCATGGCCGTCAAGATGACCAAACCCATGGCAAACGAAGAAGGTAAACTAGTGAAACGTATACGGACGGGTATACGCGGCACTCCCACGTACCAAGGAACGGTAGAACCCGAAGGCATGGCCGACGCACCTGTCGAACGTCTGTTGAAACAGATCATCAAGGGAGTCAACCAACCACCCGCAGCCCCCGTGGTCGTCAAGCAAGAACCCGCCACACCTTCCACGTCAGGTCTCAAAAAGGAGTTCAAATATACCAAACCATCCACAAGCAAGAAGCCTCCCGTTCCACCCAAACCGTACACGACAGGTAAAAAGAAACCCATGTCCGAATCGCAAAAAGAGTTCTTAAGATCCATCGGTGTCGCCGAGAAATACATAGACGACGACGGTGGTTACAGTCCCAAAGGCAAGAGCAAGACGTACAAGAAGGCCAAGAAGACAGAAGCACAAAAGTTACAAGAAGGATGGGAAGATTTCGAACCCTGGAGAAAGGGACTGAAATATGACTCTACCTAAGACAAGAAAACGTTGGAAATTGTAAACTTTATTGTTGATGTTGTAATCATTAAATTACACACTTTGTTGTTTTTTCAAAAAAGAGTCTCTTTTGTTTTCTTCAAGTCTCGCACGCCATGCCATTGTGGTACAGAGTATTCGAGGCATTCGGTGTCACAAACAAACGTTCGAACCTTATTTGGTCCCCGAACGTCGACGAAGATATGAATAACAACCTAAACTTAATCGTGGAGGTGAATTCGAACACTAAGAAAGGGGTGTTGAAATAAAACATGCGATACACCTCCATGCGTATATGATCGTACGAAATGACATTGAGGGGAAAGAACACGGTGCCGTGAATGTACATGGGACTTCGGAACTCCGAGGATCGCACAAAGTCCTCCATCTCGCGATAGTACTGGAACCACACCGTGACAGGAATGGGATAAGGCAAATGATTCCAGGAACGCGTCAAGGAATTGTGCGTGTCGAAGGGTTTTCCATGGTCTCTCATATAGGTAAGGGCGTCGTGAATCATTCTGCGATGAGTGTCCACTGCGAATGAAAAAAAAACAGTGTCAGGTCCATAGTCCGTCCTCATGGTAAAGCGAGGGGCCACCGGGAAAAGGTAGTAGACACAGTTGTCCAATCTCAATATCCCTTTGTCCTTCCACGCGTCTAAAGAAGAGTCTGAACCTTTGAATTCGGATCAAGTTATACGTATAATAAGGAGTGTTGTAAATGAACAGACGGTACAAAATAGCTCTGACCTCTCGGGTCGGTTCCACGGGGAGACGCACACTACCGTGAATGTACAGGTCTCGATCCCGATACAGAGTCACGAAATTTCTGAGAAAGGTATAATAACGTCGCCAAACGTTAGGGTCTAAGTCGTACGGCAAATCATTCCACAAGTACGACCCCTCGCAATGGCAGTGGTCAGGTCTACCCTCACTACGATATCGCTCCAACTCTCGATCCATTCTAACTAAACGATCATTCGCACCTGCCGTTAACTGGTACTCCTCATGATCATCTTCCTCGAGTTCCTCGTCGGTTTCCAACACGACCTCAGGCTGATTGTCACCGATCACGCGTCGGCAGTTGCCGCAGTTCAGAACCCATCTCTCCATATCCTGGTAACAACGTCGATGCCTCGACACACCGCAGCAAGGAGTACGCTGGCACGATGCCAGAGAATCGACGTGAATATCTCTCTGACAAATAAAACACACCTGTTGAATCGGTGTTTCTTCGGGTAGATGACCCTGAAGGCGACGACTACGTCTCGGTGGTTCATCGTCGTCGTGTGATCGTGCACGACGCCGACGTCGTACTCGTCTCGGTGATTGTTCGGGGGACTGACTTCGAGGTCGGCGGCTGCGGTGCCCAGATTCAGTTTCCATCATCAAAACCGAAAAAATGTCGAATGCGCACCTCGCTTTATGTCCATCATGCACCAATCAAACGAAAAAGGCCGACATCACGTGTGCAGGGCAGACCCGGGGGATAGGGGGGTATCCTCCACTCACGGTAGGAGACTGGGCCCAGGTCGAGTGCAACCTGGGATCCAGTTTTACCGTAAGTATAAAAAGATCGGCTCGAACCGTTCACGGCACTCTGAGTTTTTGACTTGTATCGAGCGCTTAAAAATCATGGCACAGGAGCCGACCGACGAGGAGATGAACCAACACATGGATCAACATGAAGCAGTGAGTATAACGTGCACCCTATGTAAGAAAGTCATCCTTAGAACCGAAACCTGCGCTCGTACCAAGTGCTGCCGTTACTACGTGCATTACGATTGCTACGTCCAGGCACTCGATGATCAGATGGTGAACAAGGGGGTGACACAGGAAAAGTTGCACTGTCAGATCTGTCACACACCGTGCTATCTAAGTACGTTCGTGGCTTCCCTAGACAACTGACGACATATTTTTTTTGCCACGCCTTTGTTCACAGAGTTACTGGGATTGTCTTCCCCATGAGATGCAGGCCTACATCCTTCATCTCAGAGAGGCCCAGTCTCTCGTCGAGAGGCGCGAACGTGAAATGAGGAGAGAGCTTTGCGACGAGATACGAACCTTCGCTAAGGTCAAAGCAGAATGGGGGCTAGGTGCAATCAAAGTAGTTCTAGAGACATGTCTGTTAGATTATTGTCCCAAAGGAAGAATTCCAGGAATGAAAAACAAGCACATGGTCGTGAATGGAATCTACACAAACGAACACAACCTTAAGAGCGCCATATTTTTAGGGTACGGGTTAAATCATGCCCATCTCAGAATACCGGACGTTAAGAGATTGATATCCTCACCTCCCACAGAATAGCAATCACTGGGATCGATTACCTCGTGAACTACAGGACTACATCATGCGTCTAGCCAGGAATCAAATCCTACTCGAGCGCAGAAGAAACAAAAAGTTACGTCGTCTTCTCAAGGAAATAATAGAATACGGCAAACTGAAAGAACAATGGGGCATAGGACACATTAAGATTGTTCAATGTCGATGTAATTCACCATGTTGTATAAAAAAGAAGAGAATAGACAGATTTCAACATATGAGAATATACGGATGTTACATTGACATTGACGACAAACCCCAAAAAACGTATTTATCTTGCACTATAAAAGAGGCCAAGAAACGCGTCCCCATAGAAAAGACTTTCCTCTACCCTGATCGCTCCACTAAGTATGCTCATAATAGGTGGTTAAGAAATCGTTCCCGCTCTATTACAGAGTCACTGGGATAGGCTACCAGAAGAACTAAAGTGTCACATACTTTGCCTGGCAACCTGGCAACACATATTCGACCGCAGGAACAATGAACTATTGAACAAACTTCACGAACAAATTGTATATTACTACATACTGAAAAAACAATGGCAGTACGGTCACATAGAAATACGAACAAGTAAATGTGGAGCAAACTTGTGTAATTGTAACAAGGTTTATGAAAGAGTCTCTCATCACACTGCTGTATATGGTCATTATGTCAACAATCGTGACGAGAAAAGGAGAATCTATTTAGGATTTAGTTTTAACGACGCGTTAATCAATATACCCGACAAAAAACTGTTATTTCGTGACCATGTGTAAAAAAAAAATGGGGTTTTGTAGGCAGGGTTCGTCAGTTGTTTATTAACTGGCCGTTTCGGAGAAGTTCTTTTGGCAGTTGGGACGCGTTTTAGTGGCTGTTGCCGTTGTGCAAAGGTGGCCATTCTAGAGAGGTTAAAATAAGAGTGTCAGTCCGCCAGTACGAAAAAAGTGGCCGTTGCAGAGAGGTGGCCATTTCTGTAGAGGTGGCTGATAGTGGACGTAGAGAGAAAACGTAGAGAGAAAACACCCTGCCTACACGAGGCGAGCAAGGAACAGTTTTGATTCCCTGTCCACGTCCCCGGCGAGGCGGGAAGACTCCCACATAAAAATGACGGGGGTGCTTTTCCTACCTTTTAGGGGTTAAAAATGAAGTTTAAGTGGCCTTTAGGGTGTTTAGCCTCAAAAGGTCCACAGCGGGAGCTTTTGGGATGCCTTTTAGGGTACTGATCCGAAAAGAAATATGGCAGGGGATAATGTGTTATGTAAGAATTGGTATCTCTTAGCAAAGAAAAAATTTCAAGCCACGCCCACAAAACAGGATCATGGTACCTCATAAGGGTTCTTTTCAAAATTTCCACGAGCACCCCCGTCCTTTTTATATGGGTGTCCCCCTCCCCTCGGGGTCTACGTCGCCATCTTCACTCGCTTTGCAAAACGTCATATGTTCACGATTGTCACGCAATCCACATTTGCCGAACTGTCTGAACTACGACAAACAAACGAAGTCAAGTACTCTACTAACGCTATGACAATTATTCGGACTGGCCAAAAGAACGGCGAAGTCTTTACAAGAGAGCGAAGTCTGGAAACTTTGTTAGAAAGAAATCTGGATAGCATAGTGCGATTGACTAAGAAACATTTGCGGTTTTCTGTATTGCTGCTCACGTTTTGCAAGTGGCGGACGATTGTTAGAACACCCCAAGCAAAATGATGTCACAGTATGTGTTTATTCAGTGGTATGTGCCGTATTAGGTGATAGAAAACGAACGATTCATCTATAAATCTGGTGGTAAAGACGGGGGCAATTGTACCCATTATATTAGAATTGCAAGCACACGGGTAAGAAATACGAATTATCTTGCCGTATTATGCCACAACTTTGCGACAGTTGATCATGAAGTTTCGCCTATTGCTCGCGCTTTGTTATCATTACCTGGTCTCAGACCAGGGATTTCAAGAAATACTACAATGAGACGGTTATTTTTAAAGTAGAGTGTGCCTGTTTACGTGAAATGGTTGTGCTCGAATATTTACGCCAAACATGATGGATGCAACTGTATGCGATTGATTATTCAAGTTTCACGTTTCAAAATTTTTTTTTTTTCTTGAACTCAGGTTCGGCTGTAGGTCTTCCACAAAAATTAAAACTGCCGATATTGAACGAATAATGCGTGCTACAGTTGTAACCTTCTAAAAGAAACATACAGTAGGCGGAAGTAAAATCAGTTTCGGGCGATATGCACGTGCCGATGATCGAAATAAATTTCCATAACATTACAATGTACCGAAAGCAGCGTCTATATTTCATTTAATTGCAAATGTTTGCTAAAGTTAATCATGTAGTCAATCTAAAATGAAAAAAAACAGACTGCAAGCATCTTTATTGACGAAAAAGACTTCCATTCGCTTATTTTTGTTCTCGATGAAGGTAGCTTTCCAAGTTCCATGTTGGTTTCACGAATGACGAATTTCTCAAAATGTACCACGCGTTTATTGTTCTCGATAGGGTACTGTTTTCGGGCCGCGGAAGAGACTTTCTTTCACACAGCATAATATGGAGTATGGGGTTTCAGAAAATTTTAGTTTCGACTTCAAATTCAATGTACCAGTAGGCTTTCGATGGTATTGAAATTAGCTAAAATTAGCCCTTTCGCTCACGAGCTTCGATGAAGGTACTTGTATCGGCC
Organism: Orbicella faveolata; assembly: GCF_042242905.1. NCBI lineage: Eukaryota > Metazoa > Cnidaria > Anthozoa > Scleractinia > Merulinidae > Orbicella > Orbicella faveolata. Next base: position 20,592,293 of record NW_028301553.1, read on the forward strand.
TAAAATATTATAACACTTGGAGCTTTTGCTAATCAAATTATTGCTTTAGAAACAGCAAGACATGCACTATGAGCTACCCCAAGTATATTGATAGATACCATCCCGTTGATCTGTACGAGCGAAAAGAAAATGCACAATTTTCGGCCATTTTCGGCGGCGGTAGGCAGCTAACAGGGCGATTTTCGGACTTTCCTCGATTTCGGAAAAA